>NC_041387.1:472383705-472429216 GCF_002162155.2 Triticum dicoccoides
TCATCCAGAGGCAGCATCGATCGGCTTTAGTTAGCAGCAGTAGCGAAGGAATCGCTCGATCGCTCGGGTTCAGTAACGCTTAGCATGCAGTGCAATCGCTCGGGTTCAGTTAGAGCCCAACGCCTCGCTCGGGTTAAGTTAGAGCCAATGCCTCGCACCCACGCGCGTACGTGTATGAGAGAAACGTGCATCGCTCGGCCCCCGACCACCCACCATAACCGGGAACTCACCGAAATTTTCCTCGCCCTCGCTTCTACCACGGTTTTTTCCGTCATGGACGGCCCAAAGAATGTCATGCAGCTGCGTCTCCGGCCCGCCCAGGACGAAAAGCCCATTTTCTATCATGGTTTTTTCTCATAGAAGTAGGAGGCCACCACATCTATGATGATACCAGGTTTTGTCACAATTATCGTCATAGAAGTGTCATAAGTATGACAGAAAAAATTCCGTTCGGCCCAATATGTCACGGATGTGTCTTTTTTTGTAGTGGGGTCTTCTTGGCCGGCTTGTCCTGCAGCTTCTTCTTCCAAAAAGAAGAATTGGCCTGTGGAAGTCAGACGATTATAAGAGTGCAGCAAGGATTCAGCTCGGCTTACGAATGGCGGCTTGTTGAGAGTGCAGCAAGGATTCAGCTCGGCTTTGCTGCAAGCTACCAAGCTCTCGTTCAATAGAGTCTTGGTCATATTATTGATATCTTCATCAGTCAATTGAATCTGGCAGTGGCATTGTGGATCTTTTAAATCGCCGGTGTACTCGCACATTAAGCCGAGGCGACAGCTTAAGGGTAGAACTCTCCAGGCGACCCAACACCGAACAAGGTCGATGCTGGTTAAACTGTTAGCCATGAAGGCTGTAATTTTTGAAAAATGGGCGCATAATTAGCCCGTTCCTTTGTGCTGATCCGGCATGGGAGTGGATGTTGGTTGCTAAGCCAGTGTTCACGGTAACCCAGCAGGGGATTTTCACTCTTTGGAGATGTGTCTTGGTAGTAAAACCAAGTCTGGTTCCAGTCCTTAGGATGACTGGGCAGCTTGGCGGCTGGGAAGGTGGCTTCTTTCCGCCCCTGAATTGAAATTCCACCTAACTCCAAACTGGGCCCGTCTATGAATCCAGTCTGCCTGTTCAAGTAATAGAGTTCCCTGAACAGTTCGACAGTGGGCTCTTGTTGAAGATAAACCTCGCAAAAAACTTGGAAGTTGCAAATGTTGGAAACAGAATTGGGCCCAATATCTTGAGGATGGAGCTGGAAAAAGTGTAGCTCATCGCGGAAGAATTTTGAACCAGGGGGTGAACCCTCGGATCATATGATTAGTAAAAACAATTACTTCGCCCTCTTTGGGCTCAGGAGGGTTTTCAGTGCCTGGGACCCTCCAGTGGATGACATCTTTTTTGGCTAAGACGCGTGTCTGCACAAAATCGTTTAAATCCTCTTCGGTGACCTGGGAAGCTACCCAGTTGCATGAAGTGATAGTCTTGGTCATTGTTGAGGATGAAGGTCTGAAAAGAAAAGTATTGCCGGTTTAAGACTATGTTGTTAAGGTGTCCATTGATTCAAAGGTAAGAACTATAAAAGGGCAATGTGTTAAGCCAGTGGATAGCATTGAGTTATGCAGATATATCTATTGGCGGCTTAGAAGGGGACTAATGGTACATGGCGGGTTATGGTTTTATCGATTAAGCCGCCCAGACACCTGTTAGTTTTCAGATCTATAAGTGAAGGATTGCTAAGTGTTGGACAAACAATTTTCACAGATTGGTATTATAATTTTGGATCTGCGGTAGTTCGGATAATGAAGGAAAATTCTAAACCTAAGGTGGAGGCAGCAGAAAAGTTCATTCACTCAGATGAGATCTTCTATGGAGGGAAGGTATTCAGATAATAAAAACGAGTACTACATTGCTACCGCAAGTTTGGTACCATGGCCAGACCGAAAGCTACTCGATCTAGAGGAGAAAACAAGGAATGGCGAAGAACACCAACGAACAAGTGAAAACCCTAACTACAGATCTGTTCTGGGGAAAAGTCGAACTTACTAAACGCTGATGGACAGTGGAGGTGTGCCACGGAGCTCTGGTATGTTCAGGGTGATGCAGCGGCCGGAGTTCGTGCAGTGGTAGAAGGTCGAAGGCGGTGGCGGAGCTCGGGTGCACGTGGCGTTGCGAGCAAGAGGATGGAGACAACAAGGCAAGGGGGAAATGAAAAGGACCCTTGATACGTCTCCAACGTATCTATAATTTTTGATTGTTCCATGCTATTATATTACCTGTTTTGGATGTTTATGGGCTTTACTTTACACTTATATATCATTTTTGGGACTAACCTACTAACCGGAGGCCCAGCCCGAATTGCTGTTTTTTTGCCTATTTTAGTGTTTCGAAGAAAAGGAATATCAAACAAAGTCCAAACGGGATGAAACCTTCGGGAGCGATCTTTTTGGAACAAATGCAAACCAGGAGACTTGGAGTGGACGTCAAGCAACGAACGAGGCGGCCACGAGGGTGCCCGACATGCCCTAAGGGGGTGGGTGCACCCCCCACCCTCGTGGGCCCCTCGAGCATCCACCGACGTGCTTCTTCCTCCTATATATACCTACGTACCCCGAAACCATCCAGGAGCACCAGGAAAACCTAATTCCACCGCCGCAACCTTCTATATCCGCGAGATCCCATCTTGAAGCCTTCGCCGGCGCTTCGCCAAAGGGGGAATCGACCATGGAGGGCCTCTACGTCATCTCCAAGCCCTCTCTGATGAGTTGTGAGTAGTTTACCGCAGACCTTCGGGTCCATAGTTATTAGCTAGATGGCTTCTTCTCTCTCTTTCAATCTCAATACAAAGTTCTCCTTCCTCTTCTTGGAGATCTATTCGATGTAACTCTTTTTGTGGTGTGTTTGTCGAGATCCGATGAATTGTGGGTTTATGATCAAGTTTATCTATGAGAAATATTTGAATCTCCTCTGAATTCTTTTATGTATGATTGGTTAATTATCTTTGCAAGTCTCTTCAAATTATTCCAAAGTAACAGATTGGTACAGACTGTTCTATTTTTGACAGAAACGTGCTTTTGTGTTGATTCATTTTTCTGTAGATCAATAGACAAATTTCCTAGGACTTCCTATTTTGGTAAGATTTTTGGAGTTCCATAAGTATTCCAAAGTTACAGATTGGTACAGACTGTTCTGTTTTTCGTGTGTTGTTTGCTTATTTTGATGAATCTATGGTTAGTATCGAGGGGTATGAACCATAGAGAAGTTGAAATACAGTAGGTTTAACACCAATACAAATAAAGAATGAGTTCATTACAGCACCTTAAGTGGTGGTTTTTCTTTCTTGCACTAACGGAGCTTATGAGATTTCCTGTTGAGTTTTGTGTTGTGAAGTTTTCAAGTTTTGGGTAAAGATTTGATGGATTATGGAATAAGGAGTGGAAAGAGCCTAAGCTTGGGGATGCCCATGGCACCCCAAGATATTCAAGGATAACCAAAAGCCTAAGCTTGGGGATGCCCCGGAAGGCATCCCCTCTTTTGTCTTCATCTATCGGTAACTTTACTTGGAGCTATATTTTTATTCGTCACATGATATGTGTTTTTCTTGGAGCGTCTTGTATGATATGAGTCTTTGATTTTTATATTACCACAATCATCGTTGCTGTACACACCTTTTGGGATAAACCCACATGATTTGGAATTTATTATAATACTCTATGTGCTTCACTTATATCTTTTGAGCTAGATAATTTTTGCTCTAGTGCTTCACTTATATCTTTTAGAGCACGACAGTGGCTTAATTTTGTAGAAATCGTTGATCTCTCATGCTTCACTTATATTATTTTGAGAGTCTTTTAGAACAGCATGGTTTTTGCTATGGTTATAAAATTGGTCCTAGAATGATGAGCATCCAAGTTGGGTATAATAAAAACTATCATAGAAAGTGAATTGGATGCTATGATCAATTTGATGCTTGATAATTGTTTTGAGATATGAGGATGGTGATATTAGAGTCATGCGAGTGGGGTAATTATGAATTTAAGGAATACTTGTGTTGAAGTTTGGGATTCTCGTAGCATGCACGTATAGTGAACCGCTTTGTGATGAAGTTAGAGCATGATTTATTTATTGATTGACTTCCTTATGAGTGGCGGTTGGGGACGAGCGATGGTCTTTTCCTACCAATCTATCCCCCTAGGAGCATGCGCATAGTGCTTGGTTTTTGATGACTTGTAGATTTTTTCAATAAGTATATGAGTTCTTTATGACTAATGTTGAGTCCATGGATTATACGCACTCTCTCCCTTCCACCGTTGCTAGCCTCTCTTGTGCCGTGCAACTTCCGCCGGTACCATACACCCACCATATACCTTCCTCAAAACAGCCACCATACCTACCTATTATGGCATTTCCATAGCCATTCTGAGATATATTGCCGTGCAACTTTCCACCGTTCCGTTTATTATGACACGCATCATCATTGTCATATTGCTCTGGCATGATCATGTAGTAGACATCGTATTTGTGGCAAGGCCACCCTCATGATTTCCATACATGTCACTCTTGGTTCATTGCATATCCCGGTACACCGCCAGAGGCATTCATATAGAGTCATATCTTGTTCTAAGTATCGAGTTGTAATCTTGAGTTGTAAGTAAATAAAAGTGTGACGATCTTCATTATTAGAGCATTGTCCCAAGTGAGGAAAGGATGATGGAGACTATGATTCCCCCACAAGTCGGGATGAGACTTCGGACTTTACAAAAAAAAAGAGAAAGGCCAAATAAAAAAATGAGAGAAAAAGAGAGAAGGGACAATGCTACTATCCTTTTACCACACTTGTGCTTCAAAGTAGCACCATGATCTTCATAATATAGAGTCTCCTATGTTGTCACTTTCATATACTAGTGGGAATTTTTCATTATAGAACTTGGCTTGTATATTCTAATGATGGGCTTCCTCAAAACGCCCTAGGTCTTCGTGAGCAAGCAAGTTGGATGCACACCCACTTAATTTCTTTTGTTGAGCTTTCATACATTTATAGCTCTAGTGCATCCGTTGCATGGCAATCCCTACTCACTCACATTGATATCTATTAATGGGCATCTCCATAGCCCGTTGATATGCCTAGTTGATGTGAGACTACCTTCCTCTTTTTTGTCTTCTCCACAATCACCATTCTATTACACATATAGTGCTATGTCCATGGCTCACGCTCATGTATTGCGTGAAAGTTGAAAAGTTTGAGAATACTAAAGTATGAAACAATTGCGTGGTTTGTCATCGGGGTTGTGCATGATAAAGTACTTTGTGTGATGAAGATAGAGCATAGCGAGACTATATGATTTTGTAGGGATACCTTTCTTTAGCCATGATATTTTGAGAAGACATGATTACTTTGTTAGTATGCTTGAAGTATTATTGTTTATCATGTCAATATTAACTTTTATTTTGAATCATTTCGATTTGAACATTCATGCCACAATAAAGAAAATTACATTGAGAATTATGCTAGGTAGCATTCCACATCAAAAATTCTGTTTTTATCATTTACCTACTCAAGGACGAGCAGGAATTAAGCTTGGGGATGCTTGATACGTCTCCAACGTATCTATAATTTTTGATTGTTTCATGCTATTATATTATCCGTTTTGGATGTTTATGGGCTTTACTTTACACTTCTATATCATTTTTGGGACTAACCTACTAACCGGAGGCCCAACCCGAATTGCTGTTTTTTTTGCCTATTTCAGTGTTTCGAAGAAAAGGAATATCAAACGAAGTCCAAACGGGATGAAACCTTCGGGAGCGATCTTTTTGGAACAAATGAAAACCAAGACTCTTGCAGTGGACGTCAAGCAATGAACGAGGCGACCACGAGGGTGCCCGGCGCGCCCTAAGGGGGTGGGCACGCCCCCACCCTCATGGGCTCCTCGAGCGTCCACCGACCTACTTCTTCCTCCTATATATACCAACATACCTCGAAACAATCCAGGAGCACCACAAAAACCTAATTCCACCACCGCAACCTTCTGTATCCGTGAGATCCCATCTTGGAGCCTTTGTCGGTGCTTCGCCGGAGGAGGAATCGACCACGGAGGGCCTCTACATCATCTCCAAGGCCTCTCCGATGAGTTGTCCAGACCTTTGGGTCCATAGTTATTAGCTAGATGGCTTCTTCTCTCTCTTTGATTCTCAATACAAAGTTCTCCTTCCTCTTCTTGGGGATCTATTCGATGTAACTCTTTTTGCGGTGTGTTTGTCGATATCCGATGAATTGTGGGTTTATGATCAAGTTTATATATGAGAAATATTTGAATATCCTCTGAATTCTTTTATGTATGATTGGTTATCTTTGCAAGTCTCTTCCAATTATCAGTTTGGTTTGGCCTACTAGATTGATCTTTCTTGCAATGGGAGAAGTGCTTAGCTTTGGGTTCAATCTTCCAGTGTCCTTTCCCAGTGACAGCAAGGGCAGCAAGGCACATATTGTACTGTTTCCACCGAGGATAAAAAGATGGGGTTTATATCATATTGATTGAGTTTATCCCTCTACATCATGTCATCTTGCTTAATGCGTTACTCTGTTCTTATGAACTTAATACTCTAGATGCAGGTGATAACCCACAAGTGTAGGGGATCGCAACAGCTTTTGAGGGTAGAGTATTCAACCCAAATTTATCGATTCGACACAAGGGGAGCCAAAGAATATTCTTGAGTATTAGCAGTTGAGTTGTAAATTCAACCACACCTGGATAACTTAGTATCTGCAACAAAGTATTTAGTAGCAAAGTAGTATGATAGTAATGGTAACAATGGCAAAAATAATATTTTTTGGTTTTGTAGTGATTGTAACAATAGCAACGGAAAAGTAAATAAGCGAAGCACTGTATATGAAAAGCTCGTAGGCAACGGATCAGTGATGGATGATTATGTCGGATGCAATTCATCATGTAATATCTATAACATAGGGTGACACAGAACTAGCTCCAGTTCATCAATGTAATGTAGGCATGTATTTTGAATATAGTCATACGTGCTTATGGAAAATAACTTGCATGACATGTATTGTCCTACCCACCCGTGGCAGCGGGGTCCTAGCGGAAACAGAAAAAGTCCATTTAAACCTTGAACTCGTAGAGGTTTGGCGAAACGAACCCCAAATCGAAATCCCGGTCGATTGCACCCTGAACTATGCAATCCCGGTCTAAATCAAACCCTGGCATCGGTCAACCGGGATTCGTCTGCATTTTTTCTAAAAAAAATCCCTTGCTTTATATGTAATCAAGTAAAAGCTCTTATTTGCAAATAAAAATGTCAAACAAAATAAACAACGGCTCACCCGGGAATCGAACCTGAGTCGCGACAATAGGGGCCGCGCGCGAGTACCACTACGCAAATGGCTAGCTTGTTACTTCCTACAGGCTTATAGCTTATAATACTTTTGAACATGTTCGATTTATTCTACCGCAAAAAAAATCGCCACCCGCAAGGATCTGGAATTCCGACGAATTCCCAGAATGTCTAACCACTATGCCACGATGGGTTCGACTCTATTACTGGCTTATGCTATTTTATACTCTATAGACACGTCCGGACTTTTGCTGACTATTTTGTTTTTTGTATGTCTTTTTGTTTTCGGACTTCTTTTATCTTTTTTCAGATCTTGGGTATTCTTCGGGTTTTAATTTTTTGCATATTTCTTTTTTATATAGGTTTGTAATAAACAGTGTACATCTTTTCACTATTGTCGACATATTTTTAATTTACACTGAATTTTTTTATTATGTAAGATTTTATGTAAATAAAAACTTAATATTATTTCATAATATATGGAAAAAATTATATCTAGTGAACATTTTTAAAATATTATGGCATATTTATATTATGCTATTGTTTTTTGAAAATTCACACTTACCTTTACTGCATAATTATATGATGAATTTTTAAAAATTATACAATGAAGTTTTAAATATCTATTGCACTTTTTTATATCATGCAATATTTTTTGAAATACACACTTTTTATATACATTTGTAATAAACTGTGTACGTCTTTTAAAAAAATACACACTTGACATTATTGTATAAATACACACTGAATTAAGTTCGTCGATTTCGAAAAAGAATCACGAATTTAAGAAAAAAGACAGAAAGAAAGAAGGAAAGAATAAAAAGGGAGCAAGTGCACAGAATGTATGTCTTGTGCCCGGTGGTTTGTTGCCTCGATAGACATCAAGGGGTCTCGAGTTCGAGCTGTACGGTGCCCTTCTTTTTTGTTAATGGAAAAATAAAGTGTGCTTTTTCCCGCAAAAAAAAACTAAAGCGTGCCGGGCCTTCAGGGTGTTGCGCCCTTTGCGAATTCTGTTTCTTTTTTTACGAAAAAAACTAAATCGGGCCAGACCGCAGGGAGCAGGTGTGTGCGCTTTGTGAAATCCCACCAATCCCGGCCATCCTTTTCCATGTGGACAATCCCTGTTTGGGAAATGACCCCAAGGTTCAATTTGGACCGGGATTGCATAGTTCAGGGTTCAATCGACCGGGATTTTGACATCGGGGTTTGTTTTGCCGAACCTCTACAAGTTCAGGGTTTAAAATGGACTTTTTCCTAGCGGAAACTGAGGGATATTAAGGCCTCCTTTTAATAGAGAACCGGACCAAAGCATTAACACATAGTGAATAATGAACTCCTCAAACTACGTTCAAAACCGAGAAGTATCCCGATTATTGTCACTTCGGGGTTGTCAGATCATAACACATAATAGGTGACTATAGACTTGCAAGATAGGATCAAGAACACAAATATATTCATGAAAACATAATAGGTTCAGATCTAAAATCATGGCACTCGGGCCCTAGTGACAAGCATTAAGCATAGCAAAGTCATAGCAACATCAATCTTATAACATAGTGGATACTAGGGATCAAACCCTAACAGAACTAACTTGATTACATGATAAATCTCATCCAACCCATCATCGTCCAGCAAGCCTATGATGGAATTACTCACGCACGATGGTGAGCATCATGAAATTGGTGATGGAGGATGGTTGATGATGACGACGGCGATGAATCCCCCTCTCCGGAGCCCCGAACGGACTCCAAATCAGCCCTCCCGAGAGAGATTAGGGCTTGGTGGCGGCTCCGTATTGTAAAACGCGATGAAACTTCCTCTCTGATTTTTTTCCTCCGCGAGACGGAATATATGGAGTTGGAGTTGAGGTCGGCGGAGCTGCAGGGGGCCCACGAGACAGGGGGGGCGCACCCAGGGGGGTGGGTGCGCCCCCACCCTCATGGACAGGGTGTGGGCCCCCTGGTCTTCATCTTTTACCAGTATTTTTTATATTTTCTGAAACTTGTCTCCGAGGATTTTCAGGTCATTCCAAGAACTCTTGTTTTCTACACATAAAACAACATCATGGTAATTCTCCTGAAAACGGCGTCAGTCCGGGTTAGTTTCATTCAAATCATGCAAGTTAGAGTCCAAAACAAGGGCAAAAGTGTTTGGAAAAGTAGATACATTGGAGACGTATCAGCAGGCAGGAGTCGGTCGATGTGTGGAGTAATAGTAGTAGATGCAGAATTGTTTCGATCTACTTGTTGCGGACGTGATGCCTATATACATGATCATGCCTAGATATTCTCATAACTATGCACTTTTCTATCAATTGCTCGACAGTAATTTGTTCACCCACCGTGATTATTATGCTTTCTTGAGAGAAGCCTCTAGTGAAACCTATGGCCCCCGGGTCTATCCTTTATCATATAAGTTTTCCATCTACTTTTATTTGCATCTTTTATTTTCCAATCTATATCATAAAAATACCAAAAATATTTATCTTATCATATTATCTCTATCAGATCTCACTTTCGCAAGTTACCGTAAAGGGATTGACAATCCCTTTATCGCGTTGGTTGTGAGGTTCTTGTTTGTTTGTGTAGATGTGTGGGACTTTTGAGGAGCCTCCTACTGGATTGATACCTTGGTTCTCAAAACTGAGGGAAATACTTACGCTAGTGTGCTGAATCACCCTTTCCTCTTCAAGGGAAAAACCAACGCATGCTCAAGAGGTAGCAACCCTTGCCCCTATTTAGAAGGTAGTGGATAGATGTCTTGCGCGAGAATCAAGGAGGCTGAAAAAATGGTTATGTGATAGCATGGATGCCTCGACTTTCGGGAGGTTCATTAAAAATGAAGATATACTGACTTGTTTTGGGCCTCATGCGATATTAATGCGAGATGACGTCATGGTGGGTTAGTACAATTGCGTGAGCTGACGTCATGGCGGATTGTAAGATTTCATAAAGATTGACAATTAAGGATTTTTCTAAGTCAGGTACTGAAGATTGATATGAACAAGTTCACATCAACCTAGGGCCTAATGTTGGGGATATAACTATTAGGCACGACCCGCCTAGGAGGCCGGGTAATACCACTGGCGGTTCATGATGAGAAGGCCCAAGAAGATGTTGAAGATGGCGGTTCATAAAGCAAGCTTATTGAAGGCCCAAGACCCGGCGGTGACTTGAGGCCCATGGGTGTAAGATGCCATATGTTTAACTTGTATGTTAAGGAAAGCTTAGTTTGTTCACCGAGCCGGACATGTTGTGTATGAGCTGGTCGGGACTCTCTAACCCGGCGGGCATCGACCTGTGTATATAAAGGGGTGACCCAACAGTGGGTTAACTCAATAAACATAAATTCAAAAACTAGCTCAAGCATATTTGCTCCCTGGTAATCGAAACCCAAGCAATACAACCTAAAGCAGGAGTAGGGTTTTACCTCATTGAGAGGGGCCGAACTTAGGTAAAAACTCTCTGTGTCCTTTGTCCCTTTTAACCCCTTCAAGCTAACCTAGCGATGATGGCTCCACACCTAAGTCCTCTTGCTAGGGCATCTGCCGTGTTAAGTCCACGACACGAGCCGTTAGATTCATCAAACTTCACATCTACCGTCTCTTCAACTTTTCGGGTGAAATTGTTGTAGACACGGTAAGTGTGAGAGTTTGAGCCATAACCAAGTAGGCAACTTTCATGAGATTTAGGGGAAAATTTCGAACGATGATGCTTATGAAGAATGTAACATTTTGAGCCAAATACTCAAAACTATCCAACTTGGGGTTTGTTGCCAGTGAGAAGCTCGTACGCCATCTTGCCGAGAAGCTTGTGAAGATATAGTCGATTTGTAGCATGACAAGCTGTCTCAACCGCTTCCGCCCAAAAGTGTCTTGGCATTTTGTACTCATCAAGCATCATTCTCGCCATCTCAATGAGTGTCTGGTTCTTCCTCTCAACAACTCCATTTTGTTGAAGTGTGTACGTAGCCGAGAACTCATGTGAAATTCCTTCTTCGTCAAGAAAGGTATCCACATTGGCGTTCTTGAACTCCATTTTGTTATCGCTTTGAACCTTCTTGATCTTCACTTAAAATTGATTTTGGGCCTTCCTAGCGAACTTCTTGAAGATATTTTGGACCTGCGATTTATCATCAAGAAAGAACACCCACGTAAATCTTGAAAAATCATCAACAATGACCAATCTGAACAAGTTACCACCGAGACTCTTGTAGGCGTTGGGAGCAAAAAGATCCATATGAAGTAGCTCAAGCGTTCTTCTCGTGGTCATGATGTTCTTCACGGGATGACTTCCTCCAATTTGTTTTCCTGCTTGACAAGCACTGCAAAGTCTATCCTTGTCGAATATGACATCTTTAACACCAATCATATGATCACCTTTAATAAGCTTATCAAGATTTCACATTCCCACGTGACCTAACCTTCCATGCCACAACCAACCTTTAGAACATTTAGCAATTAAGCAAGTTCTAGGTTGAGCCTTTTTAGTGAAGTCAACAATGTATAGATCACCTCTACGTATACTGGTAAAGACCATATTATGATTATCTCTTCAAAACACTTGGCAATCTACTTCAGTGAAAGAACATTGAAACCGAAATCGGTTAGTCTAGATACGAAAATTAAATTGTAGCCAAGAGATTAAATGAGCATAACATTTTCGCTGGAGCTGTCATGTGAGATGGCCACCTTACCCTTTGAGTTATCACCAAAAGTGACATACTTCTGGGGACCATTGTTTTCAGCAAGCTCTCGAAACTTATCCTTATCTTCGGTCATGTGATCGGTACATCCACTATCAAGAACCCATTCCTTTCCTCCAGCCATGTCACCATGAAGGTTAGCCATAAGACCAAAGTGTCTCATTGACTCATCAATATCAAAGTCACTATCATCATCCTCATCATAATATCAATGTTCAACATTGTCTTGTAATTGATCATCAGCTAGAAAGAGTGATTCATTAGATTTATGATCTTGACATTGTGCATCTTTATGAATTATAATGACTTGAGAAATGATGCTACTAATGACTCCAACATCTCCTTTGGCATGCATGAGGTCACGAAGCTCAAAGAGACAATCACCAAATTTAGGATCACTAGGATGCATTTTATGAAAACCAATGGACTTTTGAAGAATCTCATCTAAAATTTTCAAAGAGTAGTTTGGAAAGCGTTCCTCAAGATATCTCCATATAGTACAAGCACATTTAAATGTAGGGAAGCATACAAGCAAATTTCTAGGCAACCCTCTTATGATAATATTAATAGCTCTAAGATTATAGGTCATGTCAAGATACTCATGGGGGGTAGGATGCAAAGGATTGATAGGAGGTGCACAAGGCCTAGTAATGTACTTGTTCAAATTATATTTATTGAAAATCTCAAGCATCTCATTTTTCCAAGCACTATAGAACTCTCTATCAAGCATAGGCACTCTATGTCTAATACTCCCAACCGTAGATGCATCCATCTTCATCCAATGGTGATTAAACCAAAGCAATGCAGACCAATGCTATGATACCAATCGAAAGGATCGAGAAGAGGTGTCTAGAAGGGGGTGATTAGACCCTCAACAAGCAAAAGTAGCAGTTTTTAAGTTCTTCAAGTTGAGGTGGAGTTTTAGCACAAGTTTGAGCATCCACAATACATTTCAAGCAAGCATGGCAAGAGTATAAGAGCGGAAAGAGTAAATCATGCTATTTGCAAGAAAGTAAAGGGATGGGGTTGGAGTGTGCAAACGCAATGATGACACGGAGATTTTTGGCGTGGTTACGATAGGTGGTGCTATCGTATATCCACGTTGATGGAGACTTCAACCCACGAAGGGTAACGGTTGCGCGAGTCCACGGAGGGCTCCACCCACGAAGGGTCCACGAAGAAGCAACCTTGTCTATCCCACCATGGCCATCGCCCATGAAGGACTTGCCTCACTCGGGTAGATCTTCACGAAGTAGGCGATCTCCTTGCCCTTACAAACTCCTTGGTTCAACTCTACAATCTTGTCGGAGGCTCCCAAGTGACACCTAACCAATCTAGGAGACACCACTCTCCAAAAGGTAATAGATGGTGTGTTGATGATGAACTCCTTGCTCTTGTGCTTAAAATGATAGTGATGCGGAGCATCCTATGGTAATCCCCATACACCTACCATCGTATCACCAAGTGCTAAGAGGACCTATGACACGAGCATGAGCTAGAGCTCTCGAGACCGAGGTGACATCTCTCCTTAATGAACTTCCATATGAATCATGTGAGACATGGCTACTACCTCAAACGGAAATGCTATGTGTGCTCAGGTACCTAGAGACCCTCTCGGAGATGCTCGTGAAGACAAACAAGTCTCCAAGTTCATGGACGAGGAGAACCATTGGAAGGAGTCGAGAACAGCTCCCAGGACCCAGACATCCGGCCATGACCCAGGACATCCGGCTGAGGGAGTCCTAGATTAGGGGGTCCTCGGACAGACGAACTATATGCTTATGCCGGACTGTTGGACTATGAAGATACAAGATTGAAGACTTCATCCTGTGTCCTGGTGGGACTCTCCTTTGCGTGGAAGGCAAGCTTGGCAATTCGGATGTGTAGATCTCCTTCTCTGTAACCGACTCTGTGTAACCCTAGCCCCCTCCAGTGTCTATATAAACCGGAGGGTTTAGTCCGTAGGACAAGAACAATCAGAATCATAGGCTAGCTTCTAGGATTTAGCCTCTACGATCTCGTGGTAGATCAACTCTTGTAATACTCATATCATCAAGATCAATCAAGCAGGAAGTAGGGTATTACCTCCATAGAGAGGGCCCGAACCTGGGTAAACATCGTGTCCCCCGCCTCCTGTTACCATTAGCCTTAGACGCACAGTTCGGGACCCCCTACCCAAGATTCGCCGATTTTGACACCGACATTGGTGCTTTCATTGAGAGTTCCACTGTGTCGTCACGGTAAGGCTTGATGGCTCCTTCAATCATCCACAACAATGCAATCCAGGGTGAGGTTTTCCTCCCCGGAAAGATCTTCGTATTCGACGGCTTTGCACTACGGGCCAACTCGTTTGGCCATCTGGAGCAGATCGATAGCTACGCCCCTGGCCATCAAGTCAGGTTTGGAAGCCTGAACTACACCGCCGACATCCGCGGAGACTTGATCTTCGATGGATTCGAGCCCATGACGGGTACACCGCACAGTCACAATGAGCACGACCTAGATCTGCCATCGGACTACGCCCAGGAGACCGCACCTATGGCTGCTCCGGCTTTGAATCCGAAGCAGATCGTGCCATCCGAGGACGGGTGGATAGACCCCGCCTCGAAGGCCGCATACTCATCAGCGATAGAGCCGAACACAGACTTCGCCTCTAGTGAGGCCTATGTCATCGGACCCTCGGCCTCGTCTCCGGCCACGGGCTCCGAACCACGTGCGTTCGTGCCCATCGAACCGGACTGGGCAGCGATCATGGAGTTTACCTCCGCGGACATCTTTCAGTACTCGCCCTTGGGCGACATGCTAAATTCGTTAAAGTCTCTCTCCTGTCAGGAGACTCTTGGCCGAACTATGTCCGGCTTGAGTGGGAAGCAGACAACGAAGAAATTCGTTCCCCACCGACCACCCACTTAATAGCCACTGTCGATGACTTAACCGACATGCTTGACTTCGACTCCGAACACATCATCGATATGGACGACGATGAAGGAGAAGAACAGGAACCACCGCCCACACGGCACTGGACAGCCACTTCATCATATGATATATATATATATATATATATATATATATATATATGGTAGATACCCCCAAAGAAAGCAATGGTGATGAGGCAACGGAGGATAATCCCCTTGAGAAGCAATCTAAGCACTGGCATCATCGGCGCCGCTCTAAGCCCCGCCATAGCAAAAATAGTGATACTGGCACAAGAGATGATGATGCCGAAGACGAAAACAACCCTGCCCAGCCAAGCACTGAGCAAGCCGGACAGGAGGATGGGAAAGCTAGCCCGGATGAATAGGCAACGGATGGAGACTTGGAGGATGACAATTATATGCCTCTCTCCGAAGACGAGGTGAGCCTCAGCGGCGAAGAATTTATCATGCCTGAGGATCCCATTGAGTAGGAGCGCTTCAAGCGCCGGCTTATAGCCACTGCAAAAAGCCTGAAGAAGAAACAACAGCAGCTTCAAGCTGATCAAGATCTGCTAACAGATAGATGGACTAAGGTCCTGGCAGCCGAGGAATACGGACTCGAGCACCCAACCAAAAGTTACCCGAAGCGCAGGTTGCTACCTCAATTCGAGGAGGAGGCACTAGAGCCTACACTACCAGCGCAGGATGAGGCTGACCAACCACCTCGTGGCGAAGACAAAGCGGCGTATCATCCTGAACACCAGCCTGCACCCCGTCGTCAATCAAACAAAAACACCAAGGCCTGGGGCTACACGCAAGACCTGCGAGACATATTAGAAAACAAAGCAGGACAATCTAGATCGATCTACGTATCACGGGGGACGCCCCAACGCGTGACGATGACCGCCACGCCGGATATACTAAATACAAATCCGGCTGGGCTGAATACAACAGACCAGACTCATTAGAGCTGCGTCGCGATATAGCCCGGCATAGAGGCGCCGCACACCCCCTATGCTTCACCGACGAAGTTATGGAACATGAATTCCCAGAAGGGTTTAAGCCCGTTAACGTAGAGCCTACGATGGGACTACAGACCCCACTGTATGGATAGAAGATTTCCTTCTCCACATTCACATGGCCCGCGGCGATGATTTACACGCCATCAAATATCTCCCACTAAAACTCAAGGGACTGGCTCGGCATTGGCTGAATAGCTTGCCGGCAAACTCTATCGGAAGTTGGGAGAACCTGGAAGACGCATTCCTACATAACTTCCAGGGCACCTATGTGTGGCCACCGGATGCTGATGATCTAAGTCATATAACCCAACAGCTTGGAGAGTCAGCCAGGAAATTCTGGACTCAGTTCCTAACCAAAAAGAACCAAATTTTTGATTGTTCGGATGCCGAAGCCCTGGCGGCCTTTAAGCATAACATCCGTGACGAGTGGCTTGCCCGACACCTCGGCCAAGTGAAGCCAAAGTCCATGGCGTCTCTCATGACACTCATGACCTGCTTTTGTGCGGCGAGGACAGTTGGCTGGCTCGTAGCAACAGCACATCGGGAAATCCTGGCACCTCAGATGCCAGAGACAGCAACGGCAAGCCCCGAAGCAACAGGCACAAACATCGTAGTAATGGTGACAATGCCGAAGACACGGCCGTCAATGCCGGATTCAGTGGATCTAAGTCCGGTCAGTGGAAAAAGCCACTAAAAAAACTATCCGGGACTGTCTAGTTTGGACCACATACTCGATCGCTCATGTCAAATTCACGGTACCCCAGAAAAACCAGCCAATCACACCAACAGAGAATGCTGGGTATTCAAGCAGGCCGGCAAGTTAAGTGAAAATAAGGAAAAGGGGAGGCATAGGGATGACGACGAGGAGCCCCGGTTACCGAATACATGAGGACAGAAGAAATTCCCTCCCCAAGTAAAAACGGTAAATATGATATACGAAACCCATATTCCCAAATGGGAGCGGAAGCATGCTCTAAGGGACGTCTACGCGATGGAGCCAGTCGCCCCAAAGTTCAACCCATGGTCCTCTTTCCCGATCACCTTCGATTGCAGGGAGCAACCGACCACTATCTGTCATGGCGGTTCGGCCGCATTGGAGCTCGACCCCATCATCGACGGATTCCACCTTACAAGAGTCCTTATGGATGGTGGTAGCAGCCTGAACCTGCTCTATTAGGATATAGTGTGCAAAATGGGCATCGATCCCTCAAGGATCAAACCCACCAAAACCAACTTTAAAGGTGTCATACCACGTGTAGAGGCCTGTTGCACGGGCTCAATCACACTAGAAGTGGTCTTCGGATCTCTGGACAACTTCCAAAGCGAGGAGTTAATCTTCGATATCGTCCCCTTCTGCAGTGGCTATCACGCACCGCTTGGACGAACCGCATTCGCCAAATTAAATGCAGTGCCACATTATGCCTACCTCAAGCTCAAGATGCTAGGACCTCGCGGGGTTATAATAGTCAATGGAAACACCAAGCGCTCCCTCCGTATGGAAGAGCACACCGCGGCCCTCGCAGCAGAAGTACAGAGCGGCCTTCTTAGGCAGGCCTCCAGTTTGGCAATAAAGCCCGCGAACACCACCAAGCGAGTCCGAAGTACTCTGCAGCAAGATCTTCCGGCTCGACCAGAGCTCGCCTAGCAATTCGACCTCCGTCCTTATCCCAGTCAAGCGGCAAAATTTGTGCCGCGCGTACATAACTACGCACTCAAAATACCATGGTCACATGCGGAGGCACAGCGACACTACGGTCCACAATGCGGCTCAACCATCCCAGGATCCGTATACCTTCACCCCTTTTCTTTCTTTCAGGTCCCTATTTTCTGGAGGCTCTTCTGATAGTCCGATTATCGGATCCAGCACGGGAAGGAGACACCAACGAGGCAAGGAGCATCGACATACAAGGGAATCCCCAGGTGGTCTCTTATAACGATCGTTATACCTGTTTTACATACCCGTACGCAGCTCACTCTTTGTTAGGACATGTCAAATAGTCCTATTTTGCTTCTCGCACTACTTGTATACGTACGCCTTGACATACCATTCAAACAACAATGGAAAAATAATGTACAACATTAGCTTATTATTAGATTCGTTTATCCTTTTCTGCTTATTTATTTATTACAATTTGCACACGTACACGTTGGTACGACTTGGTTCGCCAAGGGCTTCAGTGTACCCCATAACACGGCAGGAAAGTCCGAGCACTTTTGATAGTGCGGCACCCCAAACTTATAGCACTATATGCATCAGCTCCGAATCATGTCTTGGGTCAATAGTTGGGTTTTCCCAGCTCCCATGTTTTCACGCCTTACGTTCTACTACATCGGCTAAGGTGACACTGGGAGAACTACTGCGATTGTGTCCCGGTTCTTCCGGATGAGCACCTCGGTAGAGAAAGCCGAAAACTGACTGTCATGATACGGCGAGAGCTAGTCGCTGTTCGAGAGGTTTCAGATCCTTCAAGATTTTTTCCGCTTCGGGCGAGGAATCAGTCTTTGTCCGATTTAGGCGTGTATAGTGCCACAATTTCGGTCTTCCGAATGCCAGGGGCTACGCCGAAATTTAAAATTATAGAACTTCTATGGCTAAGTGAGAGTGATAAAGCTGTATAGTCCGATTGCCTTGTTCGCTGCGCTAAACACCTCCTTAAAGGACCAAAAATTTGGATAAAGAGTGTTTAGATTTATCCTGAACACCCCGGTACTAGTTACACGGGGGCAGAAGCCGACGACGGGCCAATTCTCAGATTTTATAAGCGGCCACACAGAAGGTAAAATTTTAAATAAACACGCTATACATATTGCATAGTGAACTTGTGTAATATTAGAAGATAGGATAAAATGAATGTATTCATTGAAAGATTACATCCTTCGCACATCGCTCCTCCACAATGCGGGCTCCCTCCAGAACTCCATCATAATACATCTCGGGACGATGGTGCTCTTTGCCCTCTGGCGGCCCCTCGGTCATCAGCGCCTTGGCATTCATCTTGGCCCAATGCATCTTCGCATGGGCAAACACCATCTGCGCACCCTCTATACACACCGACCGCTTTATGATGTCAAGTCGCGGGCAGGCACTTACAAGCCACTTAACGAGTCTGAAGTAACTGTTAGGCAGGGGCTCGGCTAGCCACAGCCGGACTATAAGGTCCTTCATGGCCAGTTCGGCCGCCTTGTGCAGTTTGACTAACTGCTTCAGCTGGTCGCTCAAGGGCCGCGGATGCTCTGGCCCAAGGTATGGGACCAGAACAACTTCTCCGTTGAGCTCCCTTCTTCGGCTCAGTAGAACTCTGCGGCGTCCGCTATACTGCGCGGCAAATCCGCAAATGCTCCTGGAGAACTCTGAATTCGGGTAAGTAAAAATAATGTTTCCTTCACATGCTTGCTTTGCATAACAAATGCCTTACCCGCCGCAATCTTTTGGGCTTCCTGGACTTCCTGGAGGGCTCTCTGGGCTTCGGCTCGGGCATCTTGTGCGCTCTAGAGGGACTTGGCAAGCTCGGACTCTTTAGTCTTCAAGTCACGCTCCAAGGATTCGCACTTCTTGACGGCATCCTAGAGCTCTTGCTGCACCTCGCCGACCCGGGCCTCATGCTTCTCGCATGCGGCACGTTCCTTGGCCGCTTTGTCTTCGGCCTCGGCTAACGCCTTCTTCAGGGTCTCCACCTCAGCCGTGGCCCCTACAACAGTG
Source organism: Triticum dicoccoides (assembly GCF_002162155.2). Taxonomy (NCBI): domain Eukaryota; kingdom Viridiplantae; phylum Streptophyta; class Magnoliopsida; order Poales; family Poaceae; genus Triticum; species Triticum dicoccoides. The sequence continues at coordinate 472,403,385 of NC_041387.1, forward strand.
CATAACTCTCTCGTCAGCATGAACCAATAATCAGTTATAAGTATACAGATATGGTATTATGTACCTTTGTTCTCCTCGAGCTGCCTCTTCGCCAGGCTGAGCTCTCCTTCGGCTCGCTCCAGGTCCCGCCTTAGTACGGAGACCTCCGCAGTACGAGCAGCAGTAGCTAGCAACAACGCCTACTTATTCACATAGACATTTTCTGCTAGACTCCTGCAGATATCATTTGACCCTCTGTTTGGCTTTTCTTTTCGAACAATAAACAGAGTATCAGGGGCTATTGTCTATAATGTGATATTTTCTTACACCTTTTGCTACTTACCTCAAAGACTGTTAGGAGGCTGGTGCAGGCTTCGGTCAATCCACTTTTGGCAGACCGGACCTTCTCAACCACCGCACTCATAAGAGTACGGTGTTCGTCATCGATGGAAGCGCCGCGAAGCCCTTCCAGCATGTTATCTGATGCCTGTGGATGGACAGAGGTCATCGGTACAGGCGGCTCGCCCTCCTTAGCGAGGGGCTGCCTGCCTGAGTTCGGAACCACCGGGGGTTCCGGAGCCGTATTCGGCTGGGGTCCAAATTCACTGCAGCCCCCGTTGTTAGAGTCCATGGGGGTCTTTCCCCCCATGTGTCCGGTGGCTGGGATCTCGCCTTGGGGCGTCTCCAGAACTGTCTCCCCCTGATCCGGCATCCTCTGGGATAACACTTCAGTGTCGTCCGCAGGCCGGGGGAGGAGGCCGTCGGGAGTGACTCGTTGTTCATTGCCGACGGGTCCAGGGACTCCTCCGAAGAGGATACCTTGATGTGGGATTTGGTCGAACTGCATACGCGTGTTCGGCATTATGAGAAGCAATGAAGCAAAACACGCTGGAATTACTATAGAGTACGGAAACTTACGACTTCGCCAGGGGCTTGTCCCTGGGCAACCACTCCTCCTCGCTGTAGGCGGCCGTGGTGGAGTGGTCCGGAAGGGATGTCTTTTCTTTCTTAGGCATGCTAGCCTCCCCCTGTGGGGCGGCCTTCCTCTTCTTCTCCCCCTCGATTGGGGGAGGAGGCATTTCCTCTTCCTCCTCCCCGTCTTCGTGGGAGGAGTGTGTCTTGGTGTCCTCGGACGATGAGTCCGATACAACCTTGCGCTGGAGACCTTTCCTGGTCCCCGCGGCTGTCTTCTTGGGCTTCTTCTCCGGCACCTCATAGGGCGCTGGAAACAACATCCTCGTTAGAAGCTCCGATTCCGGATCTTCTGGTAACGGAGCCGGGTAGCTGATCCGCCCCGCTACTGCTACCCAATCCTGCAGAAACAGCGTAAAGAGCTTAGGATCCGCCTCAAAATGTGCTGATGAAAAGCACGCGAAACACATAGACTTACCGGATTGGTGGGGCGCTTGGCGTTGAGTCCGTGATCTTCAGTTATGGGTGGTGGTACCTCGCTGGCCTTGAACAGCAATTTCTAGACATCTTCGTGCGTCATGCCGAAGAGCTCTCGTAGTGTCTGGTGTTCGGCCGGGTCGAACTCCCACAAATTGCAAACCCGTCGTTTGCATGGAAGGATCCGGCGTAAGAGCATAACCTATACTATGTTGACGAGCTTGATCTTCTTGCTTATCATATTCCGGACATAGGTATGAAGTCCGGACAGCTCTGTCGCGGATCCCCAGGCTAAGCCCTTCTCTTTCTAGGAGGTGAGCCGCATGGGGACGCCGGATTGAAATTCGAGGGCCGCCGCCCAGTTGGCGTTGCGTGGCTCGGTGATGTATAACCACCCCGATTGCCACCCCTTTATGGTCTCCACGAAGGAGCTCTCGGGCCAAGTAACATTGGGCATCTTTCCCACCATGGCGCCCCCGCACTCTGCTTGTTGGCCGCCCACCACCTTTGGCTTCACGTTGAAGGTCTTCAGCCATAGGCCGAAGTGGGGCGGGATGCGGAGGAAGGCCTCGCACACGACGATGAACGTCGAGATGTTGAGGATGAAGTTGGGGGCCAGATCATGAAAGTCAAGCCCGTAGTAAAACATAAGCCCCGTGGACGAATGGGTGGAGGGGAAATCCTAGTCCACGGACAAAATGTGAGAGGAACACTACCCTCTCCTGAGGTTTCGGGGTGGGGATGATCTGCCCTTCGGTCGGAAGCCTGTGCGCAATGTTTGCGGACAGGTATCTGGCCTCTCGTAGCTTCATTATGTCCTCCTCCGTGACGGAGGAGGCCATCCACTTGCCTCCTGCTCCGGACATGCTTGAATGACTTTGCGGAGAAGGTGAGGGCTTGGGCGTTAGAGCTCGAGCAAGAGGGAATGGATGAGCAAAGGAAGAAGAAGGCGTGGGTGAAAAAGGGGAATCCTTATCTCTTTATAAAGGTGGTAGAAACTGTGCGCCTCCCCACTTGCCCTGTAAACTCGTTTATTCCCTAAGTGTTGTGTTGATGGTGCGGTTGGGTTACCCACACCCGTATTGATGAGAATCCCGTGATAAGGGGACACGATCTCTGCTTCGACAAGACGTGCCAATAAAACCGCCTCGCAAGACGTGCAGTAGCAGGTTGTGAAAAACAGTTCGGATAAAGACCGGGCCGCGGCGTAGTGTCGCGCTATGAAAAATTGTCGGCAGATTAGATTCGTGAAAAATTGTTCTATCTACGATGGTATGTGGAATTTGTTTTGCAGGGCCGGACACGATTAGTGTGTTCAAGATCTACCTTGGAGTATTCGGAGAAGGAACCCGCCTTGCAATGCCGAAAACAATCTGCGTGCCAGACTCATCATCATTGAAGCCTGGTTCACGGGCTACTAAGGGAGTCCTGGATTAGGGGGTCCTCGGATAGCCGGACTATATGCTTATACCGGACTCTTGGACTATGAAGATACATGATCGGGTGGGACTCTCCTTTGCGTGGAAGGCAAGCTTGGCAATTCGGATGTGTAGATCTCCTTCTCTGTAACCGACTCTGTGTAACCCTAGCCCTCTCCGGTGTCTATATAAACCGGAGGGTTTAGTCCGTAGGACAAGAACAATCAGAATCATAGGCTAGCTTCTAGGGTTTAGCCTCTACGATCTCGTGGTAGATCAACTCTTGTAATACTCATATCATCAAGATCAATCAAGCAGGAAGTAGGGTATTACCTCCATAGAGAGGGCCCGAACCTGGGTAAACATCGTGTCCCCCGCCTCCTGTTACCATTAGCCTTAGATGCACAGTTCGGGAGCCCCTACCCGAGATCCGCCGGTTTTGACACCAACACCGGCCCCTGGAGGGATCATTAGTAGCAACAAGCCAGCGGCCAAGTCTACAGGGCCCGGACATCCGGCCCCGGCCTGGAAATCTGGACAAGCCTATCCAGGGAGCCCCAGACCATCCTCCTCCAGCCCGGACATCCAGCCCGAAGCCCAGACATTCGGCGCCTTGTGAATCCTCGGACATCCGGCTCGATGCCCTGACGTCCGCCCCCGCCTGTCTGCGCACAGTGAAAGGGTCGCGTCCCATGTACCCCTTCGCCCACCTAAACTATATACACTCCTCCTCCCTATTTGTAGGGTTAGCAAAGGATTATCTCATTTGAGAGATAGAGCTTTGCTCATCCACTTGATACCTTCTCCACAGGAGTTCAGGACCTCTTCGAAGAAGATCCCCCAAGTGGATTCAAGACCGCATCAGGGAAGACCCCTCAAGACCTCCTCACGGAGAAGAACTACCGCTACTTGTATCGTACTTTGTTGATCGTGGATCATGTATGTCTTTGTGTTTTGAGGATCCAGCACATGTGTAATCGAATCTTGTTGGTTTGAGTGTTTCCCCTCGTGTTTTCCCTTGTGTGCTTCGTAGGATCTACTCCAATCGTGAATGATCGGTCCTAGGGTTTCCACCCTACATCATGTTGGTATCATGAGCCTAGGTTGATCACGAATTTGGAGCCCCTACCCTTGCTTTCTAGCCTTGTTTTGTTGATTTTGTCCCAATTTCCAAAATCCCCACAAAATAGCCCTCCCAATTTTTTTGTGATTTGTTGGTGTCATGAAGTTTTGTTGGATTTGATCCACGGATTTTGTGTGTAGAAGGTATATCTATCTTTCCCCCATCTTTCCCCCAATTTCCATCCACAAAATCTCCCGAATTTTGCCCTGAATTTGTCTTCTCCCCGTGAGTTCATCGAGTTCGTCCACGGATCTAGAGCCCGGACATCCGGCCCGTGACCCCCGGATATCCGGCCCTCAAGCCTGGAAATCCGGCCCCTGACAGCATCTCTTCCATCGACCGCTCCGTTTCCCGCCTAACTGTCACGGCATACCACCATCACTTCCGCATATCACCACCGCTTTTCGGAACCATCATTGCTTACCCATTTCGCACTCTGACATATTTTGACACATTTGATCTTTCAGATTTTAGTTGTGGTTTCCATTTCCTAACGTGTTTCAGCTACTTAGGGACGGTTCGACGACATCACTGCCGCTCATATTCATCATCGACATCGACCACTTCACAATTTTAACACCTCGACCGTAAGCAAGAATGATAACCCCTATATCATCTTGGTATCATGGTATTCCTTCATTGTACATTCTTGCCATTGCATTGATAACCCCATAGACCATTTTGCGTACCTTTCCTATCGAGACTAGCCTTTGAGTATTGCTGGCAATGTTACTTGTGCACATTAGTGATCATCGCAGATATCATCATCTTGGTGTCCATATCTTGGTATTATCTCTTGTGTCACAAGGTTGTCATAGCATATACACAATTTCTAGCTTGGTTAGTGAAGTTTTGCACAAGTAGCCATCAAAAGAGCTCAAAAGAGAAAGAGGTAAACAAGCTTTTAAGCAAACGAGAAAGATAAGCAAAGAGCTTTTAAGCAAGAACCATAGCATCATACAACATTAAGATTGTCATACTCGATCATCTTGGATCATATCATCGGAATACCATACTTATAACATACTGTGGATAGAAGTCGTTGCATTTTGCTTAGTAGGTTGTGCACAAGTTTCGTATCCGCCTATTGTGCAATCGCGCTAGCGTCTCTCTAGTGTTGTGCAACAAGAGCATTTTCCGTGGATTCCACATTTTGAGCTCATTTTTTGTTGCATGACCCTATTTATCTATTTGCGTGTGTGTTCCCGTGTACCACTACTTGCTATTGGTATACTTGTTGCATTTATGATTGCGAATCTTGTTCTACATCATTGAGTCTCACTAACAATTGCATAAATTTTGTGTCAATTCCTAACCGAGCTCCACTATAAGCTTTATTTGTGTAGGTGTGAGAACCAACAAGAATTGGTACCAATTGTGTTATTTCCTTGTTACACATTTGAGTGATCATTGATCCATCTTCAACATCGGTCAAGGTACATTTGGTATAAGTTCTTCTCTTTCTCCCACTCAAACATTTTCTTGGAATGATGGATAGGCCAAGTTATTCTACAAACCCACTTTTCATCGAGCAAGACGACGACTCGACCTCCTACGTCACCAAGAGCCACCTCTTGAGTGCAAAATGAGCTTTGCATCAAGAACAACAAGCATTGAGCGACCACATCGACAATCTAGCAACCGACTTGCGACTCTCCGAGAAACGTACACGAGACTACTTCGACAATAAGCTCGAACACAAACAAGAGAACGACGCGATAATGGACAAGATTCGTGCCTTGTTGGTCAGCCACTCTTCTACAACTTCGTCATACTCAAGACGGATCAGCTCGAGTCGACACTCCGACGACACAATCTCCGGCTCAAGTACACCGACATCGAACACTCTATGTTGAGCCACGCGCCAAGACCTTCAAGTGAACCGCAATCCTCTACATGGAACTGATCCTCAAGAGCAACTTCTAGCGCAAGTACATCGACATCATCAAAATCAAGCTACCTTCGAGCAAGCACAAGAAAGGCAACGTCTATGCCAACAAGAGGAAGAGCGCGCACGCCAACACCAAGATGAGCAAGACGCCGAAGCTTCCCATCTACAACAACAATGGCGTGAAACCCAAGCACTTGAGGCGCAACGTGCCCTCCACAATGTGAGTCGCATCGTCACCGACCGCAACCGACATACGCGCGAACAAGAAGAAGCACTTCACGAAGAAGTTCAAGAGAGGAAATATCAAGCTCGATTGCATCAACAAGTTCTGCAAGCTCCTCCACAAGGCCCACAAGCTCGACAAAAACCTCAAGTACGTCAAGAGAAACAAGACAATAGGAATCCTCCATGCCAAGAACAACATGAGGTTGATAATCCTCCATGTCAAGGGTATCATCATCATCCTCGATCCCAACACAATGAAGAACAATGCTACGGCAAGCTCAAGTTCACCATGCCCAAGTTCACCGGAAGCAATGATCCCGAAGAGTGCCCATCATGGGCATTGAAGGTCGACAAGATCTTTCGTTTGCACAACTATGTGGAAGAGAAGAAGATTGCCATAGCATCCCTTGAGTTCCAAGACTATGTACTCATATGGTGGGAGCAAGTCATCGAGCATCGAGAAGCAAGAGGTGAACCACCAATAACCACATGGGATCAAATGAAGGATGTCATGAGAGCAAGCTTTGTGCCAACCTACTACAACCGCGACCTTTTCAAGAAGCTCCAACTCCTCAAGCAAGGAACAAAGACCGTTGAAAAGTACTACAAGGAAATGGAAATTGGCATGATATGAGCCAATGTCACGGAAGGTGATGAGCAAACTATGGCACGTTTCTTGAGTGGACTCAACCATCCTATCAAGAACATGGCCAACTTCCAACCCTACTCCAATTTCATCGAGCTAGTGCATCAAGCTACCAAGGCGGAACACCAAGTGCAAGATCACTTCAAGTATGCCAAGTTCGCTTCCAAGAACTATGGATCCTCCTACAACCAACATTCAATGACTACTATGACCCCTACCTCGACAAAAGCTTCACTAAGAAATGGCAACAAGTCAAGCTTCAAGAAAACTTCGACATCCTCAAGTCATCCTCCTACTACAAGCAACTTCAAGCCGAGAGCTTCATCATCATCTACTCCAACCGATGAGACCATCAAGACAAATTCAATTAAGTTCTTCTCATGCGGCGGCTGAGGCCATAAGTCTTTTGAGTGCACCAATAAGCACACCATGATCCTCAACAACGATAGCACATACGACTCAATGAGTGAAGAGGAAATAGAAGCCATTCAGCAAGTCGCCATGCACCGACGCATGAAAAGGGTGAATATGATCAAGTCTTTTGTGACGAAGATTCGAGTCCCGCACTCGTTGTCTCCAAGGTTTTGACTCTTCAACATCAACAAGACAAAGGCCAAAGATGCCATATTTTCCACACCAAGGCCAGCATCAATCGAAGGTCCATGAAGGTCATCATAGATGGAGGGAGTTTCCATAACTTGTCAAGTGAAGAACTATATTCCAAGCTCCAACTAGTCAAGATGAAGCACCCACACCCCTATAAGGTCCAATGGCTAAGAGACTCCGGCACTATCCAAGTCGAGCATATGCGCAAGTTTCCTTCAATATCGGAGCATACGAAGACATTTTGGAGTGTGATGTCATTCCGATGTCCGTTTGGCACCTCCTTCTTGGACGACCATCCACAACGGGCGAATCAATCACTATAACTTCAAGATGAAAGGAAAGCAGTATGATGACCCACAAGTGTATGGGGTCAATTGTAGCCCTTTTCGATAAGTAAGAGTGTTGAACCCAATGAGGAGCAGAAGGAAATGACAAGTGGTTTTCAGCAAGGTAATGTCTGCAAGTGCTAAAATTTTAAGTAGCGGAGTAGTTTGGTAGCAAGATAATTTGTAACGAGCAAGTAACAATAGTAGTAACAGAAGTGTAGCAAGGTAGCCCAATCCTTTTGAGGCAAAGGACAGGACAAAATGGTTTCTTATGATAAGCAAAGTGTTCTTGAGTGTACATGGGAATTTCATCTAGTCACTTTCATCATGTTGGCTTAATTCTTGTTCGGTACTTTGGTAATTTGATATGTGGGTGGACCGATGCATAGGTGTTGTTCTTACTTGAACAAACCTCCTACTTATGATTAACCCTCTCGCAAGCATCCAGAACTACGAGAAAACTATTAAGAATAAGTTCTAACCCTAGCATTAAACTTTTGGATCCAATCAGTCCCTTACGGAATAGCGCATAAACTGGGGTTTAAGCTTCTGTCACTCTTGCAACCCACCATCTAATAAATATTCCACAATGCATTCCCTTAGGCCCAAATATGGTGAAGTGTCATGTACTCGATGTTCACATGACACCACTAAGAGAATGGGAACATACATACCATCAAAATATCGAACACATATCAAGTTCACATGATTACTTGCAACATGATTTCTCCCGTGACCTCAAGAACGAAATTAACTACTCAAAAATGATAAACATGCTCAAGATCATAGGGGTATTGAATATAATAATGGATATGACCATATAATCTTCCACCAAATAAACCATATAGTAATCGACTACAAGATGTAATCAACACTACTAGTCACCCACGGGTACCAAACTATAGTTTTGATACAAAGATTGAACACAAGAGATGAACTAGGGTTTGGGAGGAGTTGGTGATGTGAAGATGTTAATGAAGATATCCCCCCCCAAGATGGGAGAGTTGTTGGTGATAATGATGACAATGATTTCCCCCTCCAGGAGGGAAGTTCCCCTGGCGGAATCACTCCGCTAGAGGGCAAAAGTGCTCCTGTTCAAGTTGCACGTTGAGGCGGCGGCGCTTCGTCCAAAATGTCCTCTCCTTATTGTTTCTAGGTCAAAATGACTTATATACCAGAAGACGGGCACCAGAGGTGGGCCGAGGAGGGCAGCACCCACCAGGGCACGCTTGGGCCTCCTGGCGCGCCCAGGTGGGTTGTACCCACCTGGTGGCCCTCCTCTGGTACTTATTTGCTCCAATATTCCTTAAATATTCCATAAAAAATCCTTGGGGGGTTTCAGCCCATTTGGAGTTGTGCAGAATAGGTAGCTTGGCGTAGCTTTTTAAAGTCCACATTTCCAGCTGCGAGAATTCTCGCCCTTGGTGCATACCTTGCATATTATGAGAGAAAAGGCATTAGAACTACTCCAAAAAGCATTATTATACAATAAAACAACATAAATAACAGTAGGAAAACATGATGCAAAATGGACGTATCAACCCCCCCCCCAAGCTTAGACCTTGGTTGTCCTCAAGCGAAAACCGAAATCGAAAAGCATGTCCACATGCTTAGAGAGAGAGAGGTGTCGATAAAAACAAAAATTCAGACACAGCAGCATCATGTGACTTATTATAAAACTTTTGTTATCGAACTCTTATCATAGACTTCTCATGAAAAAGTGACAATTCATCACAATAATGAAGTATAAAGCATAAACTTTATTGTAAATCAACAAAATATGTTCTTAGTCAACTTTGCAACTACAATTCATCATCTTTTCAGGAAGGGTCACGTATCGGAGCCTTTAGGCATGTCCACATACTCAACAATTATTTAGTCTTCTATGATTGCTAACACTCACCACGTACACATGAACAAAACGTTTCAACCGGACACAAAGAAAGATAGGGGCTTATAGTTTCGCCTCCTAACACTCTCACCTCAAGGGTGATGTCAACAATAATAACTTATGCCACCCATATTCAACTGGACATATGTGCCTAGATCTTTACTAACCACATGATGCTTGCCAAAGGAGAAAAATAAAAGGAATAGAGACAAAAACTTTGACTCTTGCATAAAAGTAAATACATGAAAGTAAAAGATAGGCCCTTCGAAGAGGGAAGCAGAGGTTGCCATGCTCTTTTTGTTTATATTCTCAACCCCTTAGTGCAAGAGAACGTCACGTTATATTGCCCCTTATGATGGCAACCTTTACTATGCAGTCTATCATTTTTATTCTTCACCATCACAAGTTCGTACAACGCTCAATTTTCCCTTACACTAAATGATCTCACATTTTTATAAGCAATTTTTAGTGTCCTTTTTGCACCGATGACAACTTACTTGAAGGATCTTACTAAATCCATAGGTAGGTATGGTGGACTCTCAAACAAGATAAGGTTTAAGGGTTTTGGATGCACAAGTAGTATCTCTACTTAGTGCAGAATTTTTGGCTAGCAAAGATAGGGGCAAGCACCACATGTTGAAGGATCTATGACAATATGACTTCTATGTGAATATGAACAAACATAAATCATTAAGTTGTCTTCCTTGTCCAACTTCAACAATTTTAGCATATAATATTTTGATGGGTGCTCACAATCACAAAAGATTTCCATGATAGTGTATTTATATGTGAATCTTCTCTTCCCTTATTAATTCTTTCATGTGTTGCATCATTGACCAATGCTATGTTTGTCAATCTACAATAAAAATTTCTACTTATACTTTTCTTTGTGTGATGTCATTACTTACCATAAGATCGGCATATGATCTTTTTCATTTATTTCCTTTCTTTTTATTGAAAAATGAAAGTACAGAAGGCAAAACTCAAACTAAACTTTATTTTAACTCGCACACGATTACAAGGATTGATCACTAAGCAAACTCATAAAAAGAATGGATCAAACTAAACTTTTATTCATCTAATAGCAAAAGATAACCATTGATCGAACTAAGAAAATAAAGGCAAAAGATAGTGGAGATTGATATGATACCGGGACACCTCCCCCAAGCTTGGCGAAAGCCAATGGGAGTGCCCATACCCGATACTCAATTTTCTTTTGGGGATGAAGAAGGAGGTGGTGGTGATGAAGTAGATGGGTACTTGTCCTCGGGTTTCCATGGAAGAGGCTCACCATCATAAGAGGAGGAGTGCGCCTCCCGGATCCTGCAACTGGCAGCCAAACTCATACCTTTAAACTTGGCCTCATATTCAAAGACCTGGCTTTGAAGATCGTGGATCTGGCTATGGAGGAAGTTGATTTGCTCGTTGAGGAAGAAGATGATGTCCTTTATGGGCTTGCCATCCACCTTGAGATCACGTGTATAGTCTGCAATCATGAGGTGATTGGCATTGAGTCCACGTTCCACCATCCCCTTGCACATGAAGATGTCCTGCTCCATGGCTCCAAGCCTGGACTCCACGGATCCAGACCCCATGGATCCTTGCACATCGCGGATGTGCAGCACCCCATCGCGCATCTGGATGGCTTGAGTGTGCAGCGTCACCTCCCACAGATATGGGTTGATGACGTTGTGGAAGAACTTGTCCTTTGAGGGGCTTGAAGAGGCCATGGTGGATTGGATCTGACAGAAAGCAGCAAGAAAAGAAAATAGGAGATTTCTCCGTGATACGGAGATTAACAGGTTTGGGAGGTATATATAGATTTTTTTATCTTGGGGAACAAGCAGAACGGAAGAAAAATGGAGACTGGAAAGTACCCTAGGTGTATCGTGCTCACCAGGGTCACTTTCCTGGAAGTTTCTTATTTTCCTAATTTTCTAAATATTCCAAACCGACAAATAATATTTTTACGGATTTTTTGGAGTTCGTTTACTTACCGTGTCATGTACCTCCTTATTTTCACGATTCTGGAGTGTTCCGGAAGGACTCTCTTATGTGTTCTTCCGGTGTCAAAGTTTGGATAACATTGCTTTCTACATTAATGGGCGTACCTGAGATATAGTGTTTTATTCGTTGCCCATTGACAACCTTTGGGTTAGGCCCTTCGGCATTATTTATTTTGATAGCTCTAGATCGATATAGCTCCTTGATGACATAGTGTCCTTCCCATTTGGAGAGGAGTTTTCCTGCAAATAATCTGAAACGAGAGTTGTACAAATGAACATATTCACCTACTTTGAACTCACGCTTTTGGATTCTTTTGTCATGCCATCTTTTAACTTTTTCTTTGAATAACTTAGCATTTTCATAAGCCTGGGATCTCCATTCATCTAATGAGCTAATATCAAAAACCTCTTTTCTCCATCAAGTTTGAAATCATAATTAAGTTCTTTTATTGACAAAAATGCTTTGTGTTCTAACTCAAGAGGTAAATGCCAAGCTTTTTCCTAAACCATTTTATATGGAGACATACCCATAGGAATTTTGTATGTTGTTCTATAAGACCAAAGTGCATCATCTAATTTCTTAGACCAATTCTTCCGAGACATATTAACAGTCTTTTGTAAGATTACTTTTATTTCTCTATTGCTAAGTTCAACTTGACCACTAGACTGCGGATGATAAGGTGTCGCAATTCTATGGTTAACATCATACTTAGCAAGCATCTTACGGAAAGCACCATGAATAAAGTGTGAACCACCATCAGTCATTAAATATCCAGGGACTCCAAACCTTGGGAAAATAACTTCCTTAAGAATTTTAATAGAGGTGTTGTGATCAGCACTACTGGTTGGAATAGCTTCTACCCACTTAGTAACATAATCAATAGCAACCAAAATATGTGTATACCCATTAAAAGAAGGAAAAGGTCCCATGAAGTCAAATCCCCAAACATAAAATGGTTCAACAGCATGTGAATAATTCATAGCATTTCTTAATGCTTACCGATATTACCTATTCTTTGGCATTCATCACAAGATGAGACAAACTTTCGGGCATCCTTGAAGAGAGTAGGCCAATAAAAACGAGATTGCAATACCTTATGAGCGGTTCTGTCTCCCGCGTGATGTCCTCCATAAGCTTCAGAGTGACATATCCGTAGGATTTGTTCCTGTTCATGCTCAGGTACACAGCGTCTAATAATACCATCTACTCCTTTATAAAGATGTGGGTCATCCCAAAAGTAATGTCTTAAATCATAGAAGATTTTTTTCTTTTGTTGGTATGTGAAGCTAGGTGGTACGTATTTAGCAACAATATAATTAGCATAGTCAGCATACCAAGGTGTACTATGAGAAACATTTATTGTAGCTAGTTGTTTATCAGGGAAGCTATCATTAATTGGTTGTGGGTCATCAAGAATATTTTCAAGTCTAGACAAGTTATCAGCCACGTGGTTCTCTGCTCCTTTCCTATCAGTCATATGCAATTCAAATTCTTGTAGCAGAAGAAACCACCTAATGAGTCTAGGTTTAGCATCTTTTTTTCCATACGATATTTTATAGCAGCATGATCAGTGTGAACAATTACTTTAGAATCAACAATGTAAGATCTGAATTTATCACAAGCAAACACCACTACTAAGAATTCTTTTTCAGTAGTAGCATAGTTTCGTTGAGCACTGTCTAGAGTTTTACTAGCATAATGAATACCATTTAATTTCTTATCAACTCTTTTCCATAGAACATCACCAACAACATAATCACTAGCATCACACATAATCTCAAAAGGCAAGTTCCAATCAGGTGGTAGAACAACATGTGTAGTAATTAAGGCTTTCTTTAGTGTTTCAAAGGCTTCCATACAATCATCATCAAACACAAAGGGAATATCCTTTTGCAAAAGATTAGTAAGAGGCCTAGAAATTTTAGAGAAGTCTTTGATAAACCTTCTATACAAACCATCATGACCAAGAAAACTATGAATACCTTTGATATCTTTAGGACATGTCATTTTCTTAATTGCATCAACCTTGGCTTTGTCCACCTCAATGCCTCTTTCAGAAATTTTATTGCCCAAGACAATACCTTCATTAACCATAAAGTGGCACTTCTCCCAACTCAAGACAAGATTTGTTTGTTCATATCTCTGCAAAACTTGATCAAGATTGCATAAAAAATCATCAAAAGACTTCCCATAAACAGAAAATTCATCCATGAAAAACTCAACAATCTTTTCACAAAAATCAGAGAATATAGCAGTCATACATCTTTGAAATGTTGCAGGTGCATTACATAAACCGAAAGGTATACGTCTATAAGAAAACGTTCCAAAAGGACAAGTAAAAGTGGTCTTTACTTGATCAGATTGTAAAACAAGTATTTGTGAAAAGCTAGAGTATCCATCAAGGAAGCAAAAATGTGTGTGCTTAGATAATCTTTCTAACATTTGATCAAAAAAATGCAGAGGGTAATGATCTTTTCTAGTAGCTTTATTTAATTTTCTATAATCAATTACCATTCTTTAGACTGTGACAATTCTCTATGACATAAGCTCATTCTTATCATTAGGAACAACAGTAATACCTCCCTTCTTAGGGACATGCTACGTCTTGAGCTTGCGTTGGTTTTCCTTCAAGAGGAAAGGGTGATGCAGCACAGTAGCGTAAGTATTTCCCTCAGTTTTTGAGAACCAAGGTATCAATCCAGTAGGAGGCTCCTCACAAGTCCCACGAACCTACACAAACAAAGAAAGAACTCGCAACTAACGCGATAAAGGGGTTGTCAATCCCTTCACTACCACTTGCGAAAGTGAGATCTGATAGAGATAATATGATAAGATAAATATATTTTTGGTATTTTATAATATAAATGCAAAAGGTAAAGATGCAAATAAAAGTAGATTGGAAGCTTATATGATAAAAGATAGACCCGGGGGCCATAGGTTTCACTAGTGGCTTCTCTCAAGATAGCATAAGTATTATGGTGGGTGAACAAAGTACTGTCGAGAAATTGATAGAAAAGCAAATAATTATGAGATTATCTAGGCATGATCATGTATATAGGCATCACGTCTGTGACAAGTAGACCGACTCCTGCCTGCATCTACTACTATTAGTCCACACATCAACCGCTATCCAGCATGCATCTAGAGTATTAAGTTCATAAGAATAGAGTAACGCATTAAGAAAGATGACATGATGTAGAGGGATAAAATCAAGCAATATGATATAAACCCCATCTTTTTATCCTCGATGGCAACAATACAATAAGTGCCTTGCAACCCTTTCTGTCACTGGGTAAGGACACCGCAAGATTGAACCCAAAGCTAAGCACTTCTCCCATGGCAAGAAAGATCAATCTAGTAGGCCAAGCCAAACTGATAATTCGAATAGACTTGCAAAGATAACTCAATCATACATAAAAGAATTCAGAGAATATTCAAATATTTCTCATAGATAAACTTAATCATAAACCCACAATTCATTAGATCTCGACAAACACACTGCAAAAAGAGTTTACATCGAATAGATCTCCACAGGAGAGGGGGAGAACATTGTATTGAGATCCAAAAAGAGAGAAGAAGCCATCTAGATAATAACTATGGACCCGAAGGTCTGTGGTAAACTACTCACAACTCACCGGAAGGGCTATGGTGTTGATGTAGAAGCCCTCCATGGTCGATTCCCCCTCCGACGGAGCGCCGGTGAAGGCTCCAAGATGGGATCTTGCGGATATAGAAGGTTACTGCAGTGGAAATTGTGTTTCGGTGGCTCCCTGGATGTTTTCGGGGTACATAGGTATATATAGGAGGAAGAAGTACGTCGGTGGCCGCTCGAGGGGCCCAGGAGACAGGGGCGCACCCAGGAGGGGTGGGCGTGCCCTCCTATCTCCTGCCCGCCTCGATTGCTTCTTGACTTGCACTCCAAGTTCTCCGGATCACGTTCATTCCAAAAATCACGCTCCCGAAGGTTTCTTCCGTTTGGACTCCATTTGATATTCCTTTTCTTCGAAATACTGAAATAGGCAAAAAAACAGCAATACGGGCTGGGCCTCCGGTTAGTAGGTTAGTCCCAAAAATGATATAAATGTGTAAAATAAAGCCCATAAACATCCAAAACAGGTAATATAATAGCATGGAATAATCAAAAATTATAGATACATTGGAGACGTATCAGGACATAATGAACATGACTTACCCATCTACTATCAACTATAGGACAGATTATACCTGCTTCCAGAAGTTTCAATAATTTCGTTCTTACCACTTCTTTCATTTTTGGATTTAACCGACGTTGGTGATTAACAACGGGCTTAGCATCAAGTTCCATATTAATCTTGTGCTGACATAGAGTGGGACTAATGCCCAAGATCATCATGAGTATATCCACTAGCAGGCCTGTGCTTCCTTAGAAATTTCAATAATCTTTCTTCTTCATGTTTTGAAAGGTTAGCACTAATAATAATAGGATATATCTTCTTTTCATCAAGATAAGCATATTTCAGAGTGCCTAGTAATTGTTTTAGTTCAAACACAGGATCACCTTTAGGTGGAGGGGGACCTCCTAGAGTTTCAATAGGCAAATTGTGTTTAAGCAGAGGTTGTTGTTCGAAAAAGATTCTATCTATTTCATTTCTTTCACGCATATGCAAATCATTTTCATGGTCTAGAAAATATTGTTCCAAAGGATCAGTAGGAGGTACAGTAATAGAAGCAAGACCAATAATTTCATCCTTACTAGGCAAATCTTTCTTATGAGGTTGTTTACTAAACTTGGGAAAATTAAACTCATGAGATTCATCACCAAAGCTAACACTGATAGTTTGTTTCTCACAATCTATTTTAGCATTGACGGTGTTCAAGAAAGGTCTACCAAATATAATGGGACAAAAGTCATCTTGTGGAGTGCTAAGAACAAGAAAACCAGTAGGGTATTTTATTTTCCCACACAAGACTTCAACATCTCTGAGAATCCCAATTGGTGATATAGTATCTCTATTAGCAAGTTTAATAGTAACATCTATGTTTTCTATCTCAGCAGGTGCTATTTCATCTTTAATTTCTTCATATAATGAGAAAGGAATAGCACTCACACTAGCACCTAGGTTACATAACCCATGATAACAGTGATCTCCTATCTTAACTGAGACAACATGCATGCCAACAACTGGTCCATATTTATCTTTTCCTTCAGGTTTAGCAATTCTAGAAGCTTAATCACAGAAGTAAATAACATGGCCATCAATATTATCCACTAAGAGATCTTTAATCATAGCAACACTAGGTTCAAATTTGCTTTGTTCAGATGGTTTGGATGTTCTAACATAACTTTTGTTAACCACAGTTGAAGCTTTAGCATGTTCCTTCATCCTAACAAGAAAAGGTGGTTTTTCGATATAAGCAGTGCGAACAGCTGGATCAACATTGTATATGATAGTTTCTTATTTAGGTTTACTGGTTATTTAACTTCTTATTTAATTGGTGGGTGATATTTAAACCACTTCTCCTTCGGGAGATCAACATGAGTAGCAAAAGATTCACAAAAGGAGGCTACTATCTCAGAGTAAAGTCCATATTTTGTGCTAAACTTTTGAAAAATGTCGGTATTCATAAAAGATTTAACACAATCAAACTTAGGTTCAATACCTGACTCTTTACCTTCATCGAGTTCCCAATCTTCAGAGTTGCGTTTAATTCTTTCTAAAAGATCCCACCGGAATTCAATAGTCTTCTTCATAAAAGAACCAGTACAAGAAGTATCGAGCATGGATTGATCACTACGACAAAGCCGAGCATAAAAAATATGAATGATATATTCTCTCGAGAGCTCATGATTGGGGCATGAATATAACATTGACTTAAATCTCCCCAAAGCTAGAGTGATACTTTCTCCTTCACGAGGCCAAAAATTATATATAAGATTCCAATCACGATAAACTAGATGCATAGGATGAACTTTTTGATGAAATTCCAATTTCAAACGGTTCTAGTTCCAAGATCCAATATCATCGCATAGCCTATACCATGTCAATGCTTTTCCCTTAAAAAATAAAGGTAAAACATTCTTGTTAGCTTCATCTCCAGGAAAACCTGCAAGCTTAAAAATCCACAAATTTCATCCACATATATCAAGTGCATATCAGGATGTTCGGTTCCATCTCCTGCATATGGATTAGATAGTAGTTGTTCTAACATACCCGCAGGAATTTCATGTTCAACATTTTCAGTAGGTGCAGTAGGTTGAGGGGTGACTAATTGTGGTTCGGGTTGAGGTGAAGATACCCCGAACAAACCCCTCAAAGGATTTTTTTTTCATAGTAGCAAGTGACAATAAATTTCGGCATGTAGTAATAATGTTTCCTTACCAATTTCAACTTACCAAGAGCGCTTCACTCCCCGACAACGGTGCCAGAAAATTGCCTTGATGACCCACAAGTGTATGGGGTCAATTGTAGACCTTTTTGATAAGTAAGAGTGTCGAACCCAACGAGGAGCAGAAGGAAATGACAAGTGGTTTTCAGCAAGGTAATGTCTACAAGTGCTAAAATTGTAAGTAGTGGAGTAGTTTGGTAGCAAGATAATTTGTAACAAGCAAGTAATAATGGTAGTAACAAAAGTGTAGCAAGGTAGACCAATCCTTTTGAGGCAAAGGATAGGCCAAAACGGGTTCTTATGATAAGCAAAGTGTTCTTGAGGGTACACGGGAATTTCATCTAGTCACTTTCATCATGTTGGCTTAATTCGTGTTCGGTACTTTGATAATTTGATATGTGGGTCGACGGGTGCTTAGGTGCTGTTCTTACTTGAACAAGCCTTCTACTTATGGTTAACCCTCTCGCAAGCATCCGCAACTACGATACAAGTATTAAGAATAAATTCTAACCATAGCGTTAAACTTTTGGATCCAATCGGTCCCATACGGAATAGCGCATAAACCGGGGTTTAAGCTTCTGTCACTCTCGCAACCCCATCTAATAACTACTCCACAATGCATTCCCTTAGGCCCAAATATGGTGAAGTGTCATGTATTCGACGTTCACATGACACCACTAAGAGAATGACAACATACATACCATCAAAATATCAAACACATATCAAGTTCACATGATTACTTGCAACATGATTTCTCCCGTGACCTCAAGAATGAAAGTAACTACTAACAAATGATAAACATGCTCAAGATCATAGGGGTATTGAATAGCATAATGGATCTAAACATATAATCTTCCACCAAATAAACCCTATAGTAATCGACTACAAGATGTAATCAACACTACTAGTCACCCACGGGCACCAATCTATAGTTTTGATACAAAGATTAAATGCAAGATATGAACTAGGGTTTGAGAGAAGTTGGTGCTATGAAGATGTTGATGAAGATAGCCCTCTGCAAGATGGGAGAGATGTTGGCAATGATGAGGACGATGATTTCCCCCTCCAGGAGGGAAGTTCCCCCAGCGGAATCGCTCTGCCGGTGGGCAAAAGTGCTTCTGCCCAAGTTCCACCTCGAGGCAGCGGCTCTTCATCCGAATGTCCTCTCCATATTTTTTTCTAGGTAAAAATGACTTATATACTAGAAGATGGGCATCGGAGGTGGGTCGAGGAGGGCAGCACCCACCAGGGCGTGCCTGGGCCTCCTAGCGCACCCAGGTGGGTTGTGCCCACCTGGTAGCCCTCCTCTGGTACTTATTTGCTCCAATATTCCTTAAATATTCCATAAAAAATTCCTCGCAGAGTTTCCGCTAATTTGGAGTTGTGCAGAATAGGTAGCTTGCACTACAAAAAAATACACTTCCCTGATGATACGTGTTTGTCACAGTAGGTCACGTTTTTTGTCATGCATGTACATCCAAGACAAATTTATGACATAATCAAGATAGTCATACCTGTGCTGTTGTAGAAGTGTTCGATGACATTACCAAAATTATCATCACGGAAGTGTCCACTTCCATGACGATAAATCACGCGTCATAGAACTGCTTTCGTCAAGGGTGACCGACATGTGGCATCCACCGTAACGGAACGCCGTTAAGCTATCGGGTCGGGTTTTGGATCCGATAACCCGTTAACAGCCCCGACCAATGGGGATTTTCCACGTGTAAAATCATCATTGGTTGGAGGAAACACGTGTCAGCTCACCATTGGGACAGATGTCATCCACTCATTGGACAGAAGGCGCCTATGATACATCGACACGTGGCATGGCCCAACAGAGGCCCATTCCTGTGAAAAGGCCGGCCCATTTGACTTGGCCAAAAGGTGGCAGGCCGGCCCATGGAAAGCCTGTTAACGGCTTGTTCGCATATAGCCCATTTACAGCCCGCTAACCCAAGGCTCGTTACGCCCTATCCAAATTAGGCCCAGCAGCGTCATCTGGGCCATCCAATATGATTTCAGCCCGTTTTCACTTCTGGCCCATGTATGGCCCATGACGTCTTTCGGCCCATATGAGGCCCTATGTAACTCTTGGCCTATTAACGGCATGTGGTGAAATTGGCCCGCAATGAATAGTGTATCACTTTACACCCACTAACGACCCGTGGTGAAACTGGCCCGTAATGAACAGTATATCACTTTATACCCATTAAGGGCCAGTTATTCAGTTGGGCCGTTTCCAGCAAATGTTATCTTTCGGCCTTCTCAGAGCCCATTTATTCTTCGGCTCATTTCCAGCATTCGTTTACTTACGGCCCGTTATTGTCATTTTCTGCTTGTGGGCCAAATTCAGCCCATGGTTACATCGGCCCGTTTGTGGTCCGTTAATACCTTGGGCTGTTTTCATAGCGTCATCAAATACGGCCTATTAACGATGGCCCGTTATGGTCATACGGCCCGTATAAGGCCCATTGATGATACGACCCGTAGAAAGCCCATTGTTTCTACGGCCCATAGAAGGTCCACTGTTTCTACGGCCCGTAGAAGGCCCATTGTTTCTATGGCCCGTAGAAGTCCCATTGTTTCTACGGCCCATAGAAGGCCACATGTTTCTACGGCCCGTAGAAGGCCCATTGTTTCTACGGCCCGTAGGAGGCCCAGTGTCACTACAGTAAATATTAGCCCATGGTTATTGTGGCCTAGTTTTAAAAAGAACTGCACTGACTACAAGCAAATAAATAAACAAGACAACAAGGATATAAATAAGCAAGCAACTTATGCTAGGCTATCACGGCTGTTACACATATTACATCCACTGGGCATCAAAGTTCGCCACCAGTGCAAATATAGGGAACAAAGCAGCATATCATATACACTGGTTGTCAAAGTTGGCAACCAACGCAAATAAATGCCGCAGCAAAACAAATCCAGAACTGAAACCACTTCAGAAGATCTCAAGAAACAATATCCTGGGTAACCATAATGCTGGCAAGATGCTTAGCAAGCTTATTAAGTTTCTCTTGTTTGGCGCTTAAATCCTCCAGCGCTTGCTATTGCACCAGAAAATATGCATCTGAATTCTGCAGGGACTTCCTCAGTCCTTCAGCTTCCTGTCGCAGCACATCTGATCGATGTCTTTCAACTTAAAGTTGAGACTCAAGAAGACGAACTAATTCAGGAGCGAGTTCGAAGAGCTTGTGCCAGCAGTAGTGGCCAATAACTCGAACACTACATCAAGACAGGACTTTTGGGTTCCCTCACTGTCGTCAAGATAGTTTTTATCAGCTTTCTTGGAGACCAACATGGATGTCTCACTATCTTGAACCTTATCTGCATTACTTCCTTTACCATTGGATAACGTGGTACTGTTCTCCAATATTTTGTCTGCATTCTAAAAGAGAAACAAGCAGACACATCACATGTTTACCATGTTGTATATGAAACTCATTTTGGTAAATGAGTTCAGTAGTAAAGTGGACAGGATAACAGCATGAAACAAACATATATCTATGTGCCATGGTCACTTTATGGTCTATATCATTCTAGTTTTTGTTGCCAAATCAAGATAGAGACACAGTTCAAATAATATTTGTTCAAGACAAAGCAGAATAGACAGAATATAAGTGTGGGTAACTATAGAGCAATAACAACACTTGTAATGTGCATGACATGAGAACATAACTATTTATTCAATTGAAACTGAAATCAACATAGAGCAGGTTACAACAGCAAACCAGTTAAAGAAACAGGTTTAAAACATACCTGTTGCACCATTGGAGTTTCAGTTCCATCCTTCAAATTTGAAAATAGTTGGTATGAGTAAATACAGTAATGCAAGAGCAAAGGAGTATGAACCATAGCTACAGAACCTGACCTGAGAACAAATCTTCTTCTCCTCTAAGCGTTGAGTTGGGATTCGGAGTGGTGGTCCTCGTGCTTTGGGCACTGCAGTTCCCTTACTAACCGCTCGTGTTTGGGTGCTCTGTGGTGGAGACGGTGCTATGTCAACTAGAACTGGGTTACTATCTGCCGGGGTTGGGGTTAAAAGGGGTGTATCTGGTTCTCTGTCCAACTGGGTAGGGGTACAATCTGCAAGAGTCTGGGTTATGTGTGGTGGATCTGGTCCTTGGGCAAGTACAACCGTGGTTCTATCTACATCAACTGTAGCACTATCTTTTCTGAAGACCGTGTTGTTACTCCCTTAGATACTGCCATCACGCTCTCCAATTCAAATTGCTGATAAATAAGAAAAGTAATTGGAAGTATAGACAATGTATGATATACAGGTGCAATGGATAGTGGGGAATAAAAGAGGGCATGAAATAATTCATATTTATGTTTCCTAACCAAACAAGATAGCATGACACAATTTCACATATATGATGGCTAACTAAACAGGATAGCATAACACAATTTCACATTATGATGGCTAACTAAAAAAGATGGAAAGACATAGTTCAAAATATGAGACTATGTAAACAGGATGACATGACATAACTATATAATGTATTTATTAAATAGGTTGGCATGCCATAATTCACATACATTCATGGATAGAATGCCATAATTCGAAATATGATGACTGTAAACACTAAACAGGATGAGATGATATAACTATATGATGTCTTTATTAAATGGGTTGCCATGCCATAATTCAGATAGATGATGTGTATGTACTATGTAAACATGATGGCATGATATAATTCAAATATATGATTTATATAGTAAGCAACTAAGCAGATGGCAATCTATATATGATGTAAAAACTAAGCAATGCAAGACAACATGCATGACATGGGTAATATAACCCTGCCAAGTTTGAGCATAGACCTCACAGGGGAAATAGGACTGGTCATCAGTCCCTGAATCCTCCTCTGAGGAGCTCTCTGTAGCCAGCAAGATGTCTGCTTCAGCAGGTAGCATTGTCTGCTCTGAATACCTTGTTTTCACTCCAGGTACTTCCATCACTGCTTCAAATGGTTGATGCATAGGAAGAGTAGTTGAATATATAGACGTTGTCGAAAATGGAACACGTAAGACAAAAAAATGATAGCATGATATAATTCACATACATGATGATTGGCTAAAGAGCATGGCACCGGCGGAGCTATGTGCAGGCAAAAGCGTGTCGTGGCCCGCCCTGCCCAAAAGCCAAAAGGTAAATTACTATGCCCGGTGAGTGTGAGGCGTCATGTGTCAGCAGCATGAACGCGTATGAGAGGTTGGCTTTTCCTCATGAATATGCAGGAGGGACTTGTTCTCGTTTCAGCCTAGTCTGGTTTACAGTGAGCATAGATCAATATACCTAGTAGCATCCAAGTAGTATGGCTTAAGTTGTGATTTTTTTTGTGTTCTCTTTTACGTTGGCCCGCCCAACTATTTGGTTGTAGCTCCGCCACTGCAGCATGGCATTGCATAATTCACATATATAATTCCTTTGCAATAAGATAGCATTGTATAAATCACATATATAATGTCTTGCAACAAGATGGCAATGCATAAATCACATATATGGTAATTAGACACTGAACAGGTGGCATTCACACAAAGCATGTCTAAACAAATCAAATGGCATAGCAATGCAAGACACCATACGCATGATATGAGCAACATAACCCTGCCAAGTTAGAGCATACACCTCGGGGGGGAATAGGACTGGTCATCTATCTCTGAATCCTCCTCTGAGGAGCTATCTGTTACCAGCGAGATATGCGCTTCGTCCGATAGCATAGTCTGTTCAGAAGACCTTTTTTCACTCCATAATTTGACATCACCGTGTCAAATGGCTGATGCACACGAAGAGCAGTTGAATGTACTAACATTGTTGACGAATGTAATATGTAACGAAAAAAAGATGGCCTGATATAATTTACATATAAGATGACTAGCTAAGCAGGATGGCATTGCAAAATTCACATATATGATGCCTAGCTAAACAAGGTGGCCTTGCATAATTCACATAAACGATGAATAAACTAAACAGATGGCATTCGCACAAAGGATGTCTAAACTAAGCAGATGACATATTTGATGTATAAAGTAAGCAATGCAAGACACCATATGCATGATATAACCAACATCAGCATGCCAAGTTAGAGCGAAGACCTCAGGGGGTAAATAGGAGTTATCTTCTCCTTCTGAATCCCCCTCAGAACAGATATCTTCCTCTCGATTACAATCCGAAATGCGTGGAGGGGGGGCTGCCTTTGCGCCTACCATGGAGCGACGTCTGCATGAAATTATATTGCCACGCAAGGCTCGTCTCTTTTGCTCTACATGTTCAGTTCCGTTGTTTAGAATAACTATCATGCATAGGAATAAAACATAGTGAGATTATGTAAGGAGTGCATGCAGAAATCCAGAGTGATGGTAGCAACCTGTGGATAGACCCAAAACCAATAATAGCAGGCAGATAATGGCTTCAGTTAATAAATACAGATAATGGCTTCTTTATTGTTTGTTTCCCACCCAACATGAAACTCATAGTAGACACCAGAGATTAACCAGATAGTAGATAGATACTATTGATAGCGGCCCCGATATGTACCCCACAACCATTTAAAAACTCAAGTTTGACCATTAGTTTGGAGCTGACTCAGAGTCTAATCGGTGAACAGGATGATAAAGTAGCATGTAATATTAAGCGATGCATAACGTAAGAAGACACAAAAGAGTGCGACCTCTCTTGCGGACCCGTGTAGTCCTCGAGGTCATCTACTGGGTTGATGATGGTAATGCAGTTTTCATGGCTGCCAGCGGCGGGGAAGAAGATCTGAGGTGGCGAAAGACAGTCTGGAGGCCGGATCCCTGCTCTGCTGGACCCTTCTATTGTTGGAGTAGCTGAGCTAGGGTGGACGACGGCGCAGCAGGACCGGGACAAACCACGCAAGGTTTTCTTTGACAACTATCTATAAGAGAAGTAATTCTGTAAGGGCTCGTTTGAATTGGAGGATTCCAACAATGCAGGGATAGGAAATAGACATGAATAGGATAGGAATGCACGTGCAAAACAGAGAATTTAAAAACACAGGATTTCTGCCAATCTGGATGTTTGATTCACAACAATTGGAAGATCACAGGATGCAAAGAAGCATGGTGAGATTAAGTCAAACCACAAGAAAATGTACGGTTATAATACTATTATGCTACTATCTCTTAGTATTGTGCTTCATGAATAGGAATTTGAAAAGGAGGACAAGTGAAAATTAATATTCCTACATTTTTTCTTTCAGGGAGACACTAAAGGAACAAATCCGTGTGCTCAGTGGACAATATATATAACATGTAGAGTAAAAAAGAGATGCAACAAGTGTACAACCTCTTTGGCGAAGCCATGTTGATCTCAGCGTGATTGGGTTGGCCGGTGAGGATGCTCCGGCTGACTTTGCTGTCGGAGGAGGGGAAGAAGATCTTAGGTGTCTGGAGATGGAGCCCGAGGTACTGCTCCGCTGTGATGGAGGGTTTCGTCATTGGAGCAGCTTCGGTGAGTTGTACGACGTCGAGGCTAGAGTAGGACAAGAGAGACAACGAACAACATTAACCTGAGTGGAATTCTAATAGAATCTCCAATACATGACGTAATATACATAACCACAAAGTGCTAGATGTAATATACATCAGCTGCTCATCTCTGAACTTAACTGTCAAAACTGAACTTAACTGTTGAAACTGAACCTAACTGTCAAAACTGAATTTTGCTGTCGAAACTGAATTTTGCTTTCGAAACTGAACGCACTAGCAAGGTGAGGCTACACGTTGGTCGACTGACTTTGTCATCTCTGGTCAGTCGATTTTGCAGCCGTTGGATGTGAAATCAAGGGCATGCGGTTCATCTTCAACCTCCACCCCCCTGAGCCGCCAGCCACCACCGGCCAAACAGCAGCCCCCCGCCGCCCGCGGCCGGTGGTGCGCCGCCCCGCCTGCCCCGAAAACACTCCCCACCGCCGGTCCACCGCCGCCCCG
>NC_041387.1:472429401-472432430 GCF_002162155.2 Triticum dicoccoides
GCATGCCACCACCCCGCCACCGCCGGCGACCACCGCCCCCATCCTGAACCCTAAAATAAATAGTGGGGTACCTCTTAGGCGAGCCCCCCTCCCTGCTGCGGCTGGTTCTTCCTTCACCCAGGCAAGCCCACCCCTTGGAAATCGACTAAACCAAAAGTCGATTCAGTCGACTGAAGTGTAGCCAAATCGGAGCAGCATCGCAAGCAAGAGCAAGAGCGAGAGCAGCAGCGCGAGCAAGAGCAATAGCAAGAGTAGACTAGGCAGGGGACCGAGAGCAAGAGCAGAGCAGCAGCGCGAGCGAGAGCTAAAGCAGCAGCAACTCCTACTGATGTGGACGTCACCGCCGAGGGAGTGGCGCCATGGAGGAAGTGGCCGGCGACGCCGCCGTGGATGGAGCCGCACCGTGTCAGCTCGGGACCAAGCGCCGGCAGCACTGTGAGATCGAATCAAGAAGAAAATGCGGCGATTTGTGTACAACCTCTTTGGTGGCGCCGATTAGGCCGCAACTTCATCCGAGGGAACAGTGATGATGATGCTCTTCCGGTGGTGCAGGTGAAGACGGCAATGTGGGAATGGAGGTGGCGCGAAAGACGAGGGGAACGTCGGGGCAGCTCCTTGGAGGTGGAGGACAGGGTGGCTGAACCGGCGGGCCGATGAGATCGACGACGGATCCTCATATGATATGGTGGATGAGGGACGTCGAGGTGTTGCTGTGGACGACGTCATCGGGGAAGAAGCTCCGGCTGGGTGGCGGACGGAGCAGGGTGTGGGGTTTCGTCGCGGTGTTTTCACGGCCTCGGTGTACGAATGGGTGGGCGGATGGGATGGCAGTGGGGAACCATGGCTTAGAGACGCGCTTGTCCGAAATGTGGGGTAAGTTACGAAAGTACCCCCCACCGATTTGAGGCGGTTCTTTCGGTTCAGGGGTACCACAGGCATTTCGCATGTCGGGATTTCACAGGAGGTGGGAGTTTTCGCGCGCGTTGTAATTTCAGAATAGCAATGCGCGGGTTGAGATGGAGGGAGTTGTCGGAGCACAACGAGACAAAGATATATCTTAAATATTTCAGGCTAACAAGGCGCGGGTTGAAATTTCCGGACAAGCCTAACATGTACTGTACCAAATCAATGCACACTACAAATGTCATTCAAAACGTTGAATTCATTTTATGTTCAATTAAAATATTTCGCTACGTGTATAATGCATGCAACCTACTAGTCAGATGAACGTTTTAGTGCATTCCAAACGTATATACTACTGCTTCAATATGAACTAAATTTGAATAAGATCTACAGTAATGATTGTTGTGAAGTCAAAGCATTTGAATTTGTTTCTCTGTTTTAATAAGATCTACAATCATCATTATTGTCAAGTTAAACCATCGTTTGTGTATTATCTTCACAGCACACCACATGACCAGTATCGAGTTACATATGAACTATGTGTACTATATGAACTCGAACTAGATTTTTTGAATCCACTTTATTTTGATTTCAAATCACATTACATTTCTAGCTCTAGCTAGATCTTCATAATCTAAACCATGTCTCATATGTATAATGTGTTTATCACGTTATGTATGGTGCCCCACCCCCTACGCCTACAAGTATTTAGATGTGAGTTGCAAACACCACACGTTACCACAAATTCAAATAAAATGTGAGAATGTTCGATATATAGTATTGTTTAGATTGCTCGATATTTAGTTGTAAGATGCAAACGCCGCACATTATCACAAATTCAAATAAAATGTGAGATTGTTTGATGTATAGTATGGTTTAGATTGTTCGGCATTTAGCTGTGAGTTGCAAACGCCATGCATTATCACATTATGGTATAACATGTGCACAACACGTGTATCACCGCTATATTCATGCATGCAATGTTTAAAACACTATGATCTCCTATTCAAATATATGAATCCGCTTTCATATCAAATTATGATCTTTGTTAGTCTCTTACACCCACACAGTCCTCTAACCTTTGTAGCTACCACTAACTTTCTCTCGTGCATGCACACGCCCTCCTCGCCCTCCCCCTCCCTCGGCATTCTATCCACCGGGCACATTCATTTTTTCCTTTAGGTCGTTCTCCCAGAGTCTCCACAACTCCTTTCCGACACACACTGATCGATAAACCTCTCCAGCGATGCCTGCCTACAGCATACACACACACCTTCAATCTCCTCCTTTATGTGTCCTTTCCTCGTGTCTCTCATATGGTCAGACACACGTGTAAACTCTCACCCCTCTTTTAATCGATCTCACAACCGCACACTCCTCCCCCTATCCAGCTAGTAGTTGGGCCTCCCGCACCACCTCCTAGCTCCATTCTCTCTGTCTATCCATCTCGCTGGGCCTTATTTGCCTCTAATAAATGGACGTACACCGACCGGTCTCTCGCTATACATATAGCCAGCTAGGTCCTTATAACTCGTTTTTACCCACACATCGATCGATCTACCTCATTAGTTGTGTCTCTCCCTTCCTCCGACAAACAACAATTGATCTACCGATCTAGTTAGGTTTGCATACCAAAACATGGTTCCCCTTCATCATCCATGGATGCATCCCGACAGATCTATCATGCACAAGCACACACAGAAACACATCCCCACTCTTATTGATAACATTGCAGTTCCACCCTCAGTTTGTCTAGTAGGCCTCTCCCAACATCTCCAAGAAGCAACTCCATCACCCATCCAGCACTCTACCCCTCTCCCTCCCTCTCCCTCCCTCTCTCTCTCCTCTCTCTCTTTGTCCCATCAAATTTCCCGTCCTTAAGTTATGTATGGATGTCGAACGATCTCCCTCATGACATAGCTGGGTCTCTCCTTCTCAACACATATACGAGTCGTTCTACCTCTATAGTTAGGCCTCTGCCTACCCCTCCCCCCACCCCCTACCCCCCATACACACCGATACATCAAGCGCTCTAGTCATGTCTCCCTGCCACACACAAACTTGACATGTCCCCTCTAACGTTCCGGTAGGCCAGTGGCCCTATATCTTTAACTTGCACACACACG
>NC_041387.1:472432921-472443614 GCF_002162155.2 Triticum dicoccoides
CTCACGAACATGGTTTGTATCTCTCACACACACCCACGTAGGTGGGGGACATGCACGAAGAGAAGAGGTGCATGCACGGCGCACGTACTCTAGTATCATTCCCAACCACACCCGCGCGGGTACACGGTGGAGCTCATTTCTGTAAGAAAAAGGCAGCCCACGTGGTAATTTGGCACGTGTACTGGTTGTCCACTTGGTGGAGGGAGGATCGTCTACCACGGGTGAACAAACAAATTGCGACTTGACGCGTTATGTTAAATTAAAAAAAAGAGGCAAACCATGTGGGGCCTACCTTAGAGGCAAGGCTCTATACACTGGAGTACTTTTGATGTGTCCCGTCAACTCACAGAACAAGGAGAAGCTTGCTTAGTACGTCGTCTCCCCCGCCCACGGGCGCGGTGGCTCGCAGGATGAGGTGAAGCTTGCTCCTCCCTCGCCCATGCGCGCGGTGGCTCGCATGACGAGGAGAAAAATTTACTACTCCCTCCGTTTACTACTCGTCCCTACTACCTTGGTTATAGAGATTATATCATATTGTTTGGAATATTTATGTCCTTAGTAGATTTCAATATGAACTACTAGTACATACTCCAAACACTGATGTATATAGACGTATTTTAGAGTGTACATTCACTCATTTTGCTCCGTATGTAGTAGCACTCTCCCTCGCCCCTCGACCCTCGCCCACGTGGTGGACGTGCAGCAATTCATTCGGTCTCATATAGCCAGAATGATATATACTGCACTACCATTATTGCTCGACTTCCCGAAGAGGCGAAGAGCTAATCGCAAGGTTAATATTTTGGAGATACCAAGCGCAAGGTTATAGGAGAACGAGTAGTAGGTGCCGCATCATTTATAAATATATATTTTTCTTCAGTGGCACGTATGCAATACGATAGGTTCATATGGAGAGAAAAGGAAACCGCTCCACTATATACATAGTCAAGACGGGTCAGCCTACACGGTTGCTTGCTGGGGTTGCTCTCTTCACACTCTCTCGCACAAAACGACTGTGGCCACATCTCTAACATCCCGACGGATCACGTATGCTTGGGGAAGGGGTGGATGCTTAGTGTAGATGCGGTGTCCGTCGCCGACGGCGAAAACCCACTGCCGGCATGTCCCGATCAGGGGTCCCCGCCATTCTCTCTCACAAAGCCGGTGAGGTTGCCTTCGTCCCTTGCTCACTGCCGCGACGTGGGAAGTTGCCGCCTCCCTCCACCCTCCTCAAGGTCGAGCTACGTCCCTCAGGTACAACTCCCCTTACAGCCGGCTTGCACCACTGCTCCAGCTGCCCACATCACTCCCTGTGGATATTTCTCTACTTCTTTGCCCCGCACATACCTGATACCTTTACTGGGTTCTACGTACTGTATTTGTGATGAGTTTATGTCTCATCAACTAGTCCTAGTAATCTTATTCTAATCACGCTTCTTCAATTTCTTTGCCACAGGGATGCTCATCTCGATTTTGGTGAAACTGCACAAAATGATCCGATGGTCAAAAGGTTGCAAACTTCATTTATTAGGAAGCTCGAACATTGCCAGCAAATTGAAGCCTGGTCAGGGTTCACGGTTCAAGGGCTAGGGAGTAGTAAGTATACAAGATACAGTGGCACACTGACTTAAGTCGAATACAAGTGCCCAAAATTTGTGTGCATGTTATAATAAGGATTCACTTAAAATAGTACGTGAGTGAACAGAGGGATCAATTGGATAGTGTTCCCGAGCAATAGCGAGATGTGTGAGGTCGTAAGATACACCGCTGGCGCTTTTAATTTTTCTTATTAATTTGTTTGTTTCACCCTCTGACTGGTGGGACCCAACGTACTACATGGAGAGAGGTAAGGTGACTAAGGCTGCATTATTTCTGCACCACTGTGGACAGTCTTACCACCAAAGCCACATGACACGATTATGATTGAAATCCTAATGACTCCCACACACACACACACACACACACAAAAAACACGGCATGCCTGTCACACGAATGCAGGAATGTATAAAAGGTTATTTTCCTCTCGTTGAACATAATGGGAGGGTTGTGTAGCTCGTTAGCCCGTTCGCTCATCAAACTTGAGGTCTCGGGTTCGATAACTACACTTGAGTATAATTTTTGCCAGGAGGATTCTTTGACTGGTCAAAATGTTTTCTAGGGTTTGCACGCTTCACACTCTCTCTCCAGTATATATATACACGCTGGAGCCCCAGTGCTTGTAGTTGCTCTCTTCACACTCTCTCGCCCTCTCCCGCTGGATCCTCAACGCTTGTAGTTGCTCTCTTCACACTCTCTCGCCCTCTCCAGATCTAAACAAGACTTCGTTGGCCTCTCTCTCCCCTCACTGCTACTCAAAGAGCTGGCAGGATCCGTCCGCCGGGAAGGGAAGGAGGCTTAACGGTGTCGCCGTCGGCGAGGGAGGGAATCCACTACCGGCGCTATTGTTCACTTTCCACCCAGCGGTGGCGCGGGAGGGCCTCCGACCCTTCTTCTTCGTCGTCGTCCCGTCGCCCACCGAACCACGCCCCCAAGAACCTTAAGGTATATTTTATTTACTCCACATGCATTGCTCTAGCTGCATGTATACCATGAATCTAGGACGTGGTTCAAAGAGGAAAGGAGTGCGGGAAAGTAGTGGGAAAAGTTGTATATAGCATGAATCTAGGACGTGGTTCAAAGAGGAAATGAAGGGGGAAAGTTGTATAGCATGAACTAGGACGTGGTTCAAAGACGAAAGGAATGGGGGAAATTACTGGGGAAAGTTGTATCACATAAATCTAGGACGTGGTTCAAAGAGGAAAGGAAGGGGCGAAAGTACTAGTTCAAAAAGGAAAGGAAGGGACAAGGCTGTAGAGTTTGAGCAGGACTAGATTTGCTGTGCTCACATAGGGAAAGGTGTCTAAAGATAACAAAACTGGCACCAACACAAATATGCTCCTTGGTTGTTTGTTCTTTGTTGCAACAGACTGTGCATGACCACAGTACATCGGTAGATGCACATGGTGCTGGTGCGTCCACTGTCCCGTGCAACTCATTAGCTGTTGTTAATCTATGGCCCTGTTTGGTTAAAAACTCCCTAGTCCCTACCTGCTTGGTTCCAGGGACTAAACATGGACTAGAGGTCATTAAATAACATGATGAAAGACCATGTTACCCCTAGTAATGAACTAATAGAAACAAGGTGCGATGCGTGGCAGGGGCAACTGTTGGAAAAAGTCCCAAAAAGACTCCCTCGTGGTCTTCTTTCTTTAGTCCCGAATGCCCACTTTTAGTCCCGAAAAGTCCCTCCTGTTTGGTTTAGATGTGACTGACACGGAATTTTTTTAGTCCCTACACCAAAATGTCCCTGTAAACAAACACCCTCTAATAATGCCGCTGGAAAAATGATGGAATGCCACAGTTAAAAGCAAATTACATGTTTAATGAATTTTATTGTTAATATAATCTCTATGTTAATATTAATCAATGCCACCGTTTGAGAAATGCTACTGTCTTGCTTTATTTCCCATTTCGATAAGGTAGATGCTCCTTTTTGTTGGCTTCTGTGTCATCCACCGTTATTGACCAAAAATTGTTTCCTTTGCACCTCTGTGTAAACAGGGTTATCTACTTCACCTCGTTGCCATTGTGACCTTTTGTTGCACTGCACAAAACACTTTTGTTTTAAGACTGTTTTGTGCAGTTCAACCAAAATGTCACACCGACAATGTTGCTTGATTGCTTGATTTTAGTGGAACTGCACAAGAGGAGATCTTACTTCCTATCCGTTAAGGCGAATTTGGTTCAGATCTTGTTCTTGTGAGTTGTTTGAATTCTGCATCATGAGAGGTCAGTACTAGCCTTCTTTCACATGATTTTGCAGTGTGCTTTCATATGTTTTGCTACTTGTATGATAATGTTGCTTTATTTTAGTGAACTGCACAAATGGAGACAAGACTTCCAATCTGTATGTGCACTGTAATATCCCATTGAGGTAAGATAAGGATATTTCACAACTGCTGGCCTGTATTTTGCCACTTTCATCAGAAAATTAAGTTTAGTACTATACGTGTGCTCCCTAATTGACATGCCAAATCTTACATTGAAGGCGAAGCTTGTCTATTATTGAACCAAGTGATGAAGGGGAAGAACAAGCGGAAGAAAAACAAAAATCAACTCCCGGTGCTGTAATGAAGCACTGGAACTGTGATGACACAAGTAATGATATAGTTTTGCATCTTAATTTATTGCTATGGCTGGAACGAGCAATTGTTTTGCCACTGATTTGATGCCATACGTAATTATCTCTACTTGTGCAAACAGGAATCTTCTTTGAAGATACCATATATTTTAGTGGAACTGCACAAAAAGATATAGTAAGCATGGCCACCATTATAGATAGCAACAGATGGTTCCGGAGAAGTGCTTCATCTATATGCTCTACACAATCAGCCTCCTGACAAAGGTTGGTACTCGCCCACTAATTCATCCATATGATTGAGCTTTGTCATCTCTATTAGCGTTGTGCTACTGTTTAGATATTGTCATGAAAAAGTGGTATTGTCCTTGAGAAGTGCTTCATCTGTGCTGTTTTAAATATTTCCTTTCCTTTTTTTCGAGAAAATAGGGATGCTAGCATTTAGTTGTCCTCTTGTCTTTGCACAATAGGATCATCTTCCTCTGAAGAAGAATATGGAGTACCTGAAGTGACTAGTTCCGATTATGCCAGGATGAAGAAACACTGTATCTTCTCATCAAAAGGAGCAGTTGAAGGATGGTTACATTACTCCCCACAAGGCCAAACTAACTTCAGCTCAGAAGGACTGACAAATCTCCATTTTTTTGCTGTGATGCGCGAGTACAATGTTGTTCTAGGATTCTCATCAGAAGGAGAAGTTGAAGGATTGTTACATTACTCCCCACAAGACCAAACTAACTTCAGCTCAGAAGGACTAACAAATCTCCATTTTTTGCTGTGATGCGCGAGTACAATGTTGTTCTAGGATTCTTTCTGGTGAGTTCCATTTTTCTAAAAGTGTGCTCTACATGGACCATGTAGGTGCCTATTTAAACTGTCAATTCATAGTACATTTTGCTTTATACTAATCACTTTTTTGTATTTGTGCAAACAGGGGTGATCGGCTTGATTTCAATGGGAACTGCACAAAATGTTCATGAATACATTGAATCATTCATTTCCACCACAAGAAAGGAGGTGCCAATAAGTTCAAGGCATTGCAACATATAAGGGTGAAATCATACAAGCTACGCGTGAATTTGGTTGATTTTGGTGGAACTGCACAAAAAGAACAGTTGGTTTATTTAGCACGAGGTGCCATGTCAATGTCCGAACTGATGGCAAACCCTTCCCATTCCACAATTGTAGACATGCGTTTGATATTTTCGAATGGGACACCCTTGCTGTCAGCAGCGTCGATCAATTTTTTCTTTATTCTTTAGCTGTGAAGTAAATATTGCCTCTAACATGTGAGTCGCTGAGATGCATAATCATCGATTATTTTGAATGTTCTCTATCAATTGCCAGCCCTGTGTGTTTGATTGCAATGTACAGAAACGCTAAAAAGCTGCTCAAACTCTTTGTACTCCTTCTGTTCCTTTTTACTTCGCACATTGTGAAAGTGCATTCTTTTTTGTATAAGATTGGTCAAAGTAGAGATACTTTGACTGCAGACAAAACTTGTATAGAAAGGAACGGAGGGAGTACATGTCAAACTACTACAAACGAGGTGATCACCCTGGGAATAATGCTAGTACGTATTGTTTTGCATGTTCATCCAATGCCAGTGATACAGGAATTCGAACTAATCGAAATAAATTCATTCATACACGGTCGGATTTCATATAAACATGCCGAATTTAATTACATTTCATACATTCTTCAACTAAAAAGGGGTGTTTGTGGCCGCATGCGTCTCCCAGATGCAGAGGCCGGGGGTCATCCTCCTTTTCTAAAAAAAACTAAAAAGGGGTGCGCTGGAGGTATAATTAATTAACCGAAGCTACCCACATGTGTCTCGCTGAGCCGAACAGAAGCTTCAGTGACTTAACTGCAGGTGCAGTTGCGTAACTGACATATGGCCTATTGGGCCCATGTGTCAGTCAGCCAACTGCACCAGCAGTTAAGTAGAAGCAGCATTCTTCTCGAGCGCAGCTCTCCGACTCCACGTCGCCGCCAAGAAGCTAACCGGTTGTCAATGGTCAACCCGCCTAGCTTGGCTTCAACCGGAGGGTAGCAACGGTGGCCTTACTTGGACCGGAGCGATGGCGACCTACCGTGTTCTACTCTTCCTCGTTTTCTGTGTGGCATGGCCTCGTTGGCAGCGGGGCGGGGCCTCGGCGGAGCCGGCGATGTCCTCTGTCCCGTTGCCGGCGAGCGGCGCCTCAGCGGAGCGGTGGAAATCCTCCCCCATGTTGCCGGCAGGGTGGGGCCTCTGCTGAGCCGGCGATGTCCTCTGCCTCGTTATTGGCGGGGCGGGGCCTCGGCGGAGCTGGCGGTGTCCTCTGCCTCATTGTTGGCGTCGCGGGGCCTTGGCGGAGCCGGCGGTGTCCTCTGCCTCGTTGCTGGTGCCGCGGGGCGTCATCGACGCCAACGGAGCGGGGACTCGTCGGAGCCGGCATTGTCCTCTGCCTCGTCCTCGGTCTCGCCAAACAGCACCTTGCCCGCTTCATCGCCCTCTTTGCTAGCCTCTTTGTAGGCGGCCGCAGCCTCCGCCACCCGCATGCGGTACCGCCAGCGCTCGAGGCGGCCCTTGCGGGCGGAGCGGGAGTCGAGCAGCGCCTCCTGCTCCGCCCGCTCCGCGGCGATCTTCTCCTCTGCCTACAGGTGCTCCTGGAGGAGATGGTGGTTGTAGGCGGCGTCGTCCTGCGCCTCCCGGAACAGCTCCTCACGCATCTGCATCACCATGTCCATAT
Source organism: Triticum dicoccoides (assembly GCF_002162155.2). NCBI lineage: Eukaryota > Viridiplantae > Streptophyta > Magnoliopsida > Poales > Poaceae > Triticum > Triticum dicoccoides. The sequence continues at coordinate 472,439,834 of NC_041387.1, forward strand.
ATTGGGCACGGGCCTCGCCGATGGTCATGGTGCAATGCTCCGGCGAGGATGGCACGGGGGAGGGGGTTGGCGCCGGATCATCGACAACCATGTTCTCCATTGGGATGTCGTCGCCTCCGGCTGCCTGCCGGCCAGCCGGTCGGCAGCAATGGCTGCTATCTCCTTGTGGTCCATCGTTCGCCCGTCCCAAAGAGCGTTGGAGCGTGAGGAAGCCATGGTGGGCAGTAGTGGTGTGGACAGGAGAAAGGCAACGGATGCGGATGACTGCGGCTATGGCCGGCGCAGTAGTTTATATAGCAATGGTGGGCGGGCAGAGGGACGGACGTGTGACGCCGGAGTAGCCACCTCGGCAACCGTGTATCATTAATATGTGCGGCATATGGACGGACAGATGACACTTGTGTCATTTGAAGGCGGAGCAATAGCCTGTACCGGGAAGCGGGGCGGCCAGCGCTGACTGTTTCGGGCGGAAAGCGCGCGCGGGCGAGGAGATTACTTTACTTGGATAGGATGACAATGGGGACCCACCAGGTCCATAGCCTCACGTGCAAGTGCCTCCTTATAATATATATATATATATATATATATATATGTATATGTATATATAAACTATAATTTATTTTGCTTCCTCCTAGTTTCCTGACATCACAGTCCCACACCATTGTCTACCTATGTACTCCCTCCTTTCGGTTTATAGGGCTTATCTCAAAATTTTAGTTTTTCCATTTTATAAGGCTCAATTTGGTTGTTTTCCATCACATGTTTAGATTCGAAGGTGCATTAAATCATTGCATGCAAGTATTAAGAGAAAAATGACCAATGCATGTACTTTATGCATGCATTGCAATTAATGCATTGATAAACATAATTTTTTGAGGATAACAAGAGAATTAATTAGGTGCTTTTGGAAAACTAGAAAAAGTATTCCACCACTCGCCATCTACCTTGATTGGTGAGATTTTTGAATTGAGCATTATAAACCGGAAAGGAGGGAGTAGTCAATAAATGAGAGAATTGCACAAGAAGCAGCCGATAGCTGGGACCAAGCAGCTCGAGCAGTATTTGTGTTTTTGAGGTTTGAGCACTGCAGAGTTTTTCGATGTTTACCCCAGATATTAATTTTTCTCCTCTGAACAACAACGAAAACATCGCAGGAGGTATTAACTGGGCGGGCCATGGCCCGTCTAGCCCAGGCCAGATATCCAGCCTAGATATTAATTTTTTTCAAGCTGAAAATGGCTAGCCCAGCTATACTTTTTTTGGGAATACCCAGGAAAGGTAAAGTTGTTATTCTCCACCACGTTGGGCTACAAATCTTTCCTAGGAGGGATGCATTAGGCTTAACAAGAAAATGGGCTTTAAGAAATAATAAATGGGATGTAATTATAAAAACTGGGTAGTAACTATAAAAAATGCACCAAACAGTGATTACTTTATAAAATATTATGTTTGGAATATTGAAAATTTTAATTTCATTAATTCTTGCGAGCGGAATGTTTCGTTGGATTTTTATGCAATATAAATTTATATTGAAGTTGTATTTAATATGACTAAAATTTCGGGATAAAAATATTCGGATCCCATCAAAATGTGGGAAATTTTATTGAATTCTGTTTTGAACGGTTGGTTGAAATGGGTTGTACTTTTAAAAAACTGTAAATGGGCTGTAGTAAATTCCATTAGAATTCAAAAATGGGCTACACATTCTTATAAATCTCAAATGGGCTATAAGTTCTCTGCCACACACTTCTGGCCTTACTAAGTTGACGCGTCCCCTAAAAAAACAGAGTTGACGGGTATGCAAGGCTTTGTCAACTTATAGTCAACACACAATTCTAGCAGCAGTGGCCATTGGATGTCCATCCAATGGATGCCGTGCTTCTTCTTCAATCTCAGATATTCTAGCTTCACCCGTCCAAAAAATGATTCATCCCCCTGACATCTGGGGCGCACCGTTTCGGAAGCTGACCTATGGGCCTACTAAGTTGACGTACCAAGGGCTTTGTCAACTTAGTCAATATAAACAATTCTAGCTGCAGTGACCGTACGATGTCCATCCAACGGCCGTCGTGCTTCTTCAACCTATGGTCTTCTTGCTCCAGCCGCCCAAAGCAGCGTCGGTCGTGCCGCCTGCTCCTGCCTCTTGTGGCCGGCTATGCTGCCGCGGAGGCCTCACCACCCCCTACTACTCCCACCGCTGGCCAGGCCATCCCTCCACTCACCCACTGACCCACACCCCCTGTTATTCTGCGGCGACGGCAGCGCAGCCGAACCAGTAAACCCTCGTACTCCTGTCCGCGTGTGCATCCACTGTCGCGTCTTCCCCGGCTCCGCGTCGTCCCCTTCCTAGGCCTCGCCGTCGTCCACCGCCGTGGTGCTCTCAGCACGGCGTGGTCAACGTGGTCAAGGAACAACTTCCATCGGACGTGGACTGTACGTGGAGAGGCTGACAGCTGGGTCCACGGCAGCCGCAAGGAAGTGCCTCCTTATTACACGAAAAATAATTATTCCTCCACCTGACAACAGGGACCCACCGGACGGGCCACCGTATTTCGCGAAAAAAAATGATTCGCCCCCTGACTGTTGGGACCCACGAGCTACATCTTCGCACGCAAGGAAGTGCGTCCGAAAAAAAAAACGATTCGCCCCCCTGACTGCTGGGACCCACCAGCTACACCTTCGCACGCAAGGAAGTGCGTCCGGAAAAAAACAATTCGCCCCCCGACTGCTAGGATCCACCAGCTACACCTTCGCACGCAAGGAAGTGCGTTCGGGCAAAAAAAAAACAATTCGCCCCCCTGACTGCTGGGACCCAGCAGCTACACCTTTGCACGCAAGGAAGTGCGTCCGGCCAAAAAAATGATTCGCCCCCCTGACTGCTGGGACCCAGCAGCTACACCTTCACACGCAAGGAAGTGCGTCCGGGCAAAAAAACGATTCGCCCCTTGACTGCTGGGACCCACCAGCTACATCTTCGCAGGCAAGGAAGTTCCTGACAGTCGGGACCCATCTGGTCAAAGCATACGTAGCGTTGTCATCCTGGTCGCGAACGTGTACGTACATACTGGTCGATGTAGAGGCGCGCACGTGTCGTAGTAGAGGCGCACGTGTCATAGTAGAGGCGCGCACGTAGCATGTACACGTACGTACAACGGCGAGGGTGCAAGAAAGAAAATACGGCCACGTACGTACATACGGGCAGGGTCTCTAACGCCTACTCGCGCAAACGTACATGGCTGGGTCGGAACAGAGAAACAGCATCGTCATCGTGTTCATGGGGAGCCAACCGGCTGGGTCGGAACAGAATGCATGGTCCTGTTCATCGGGAGGGCTTGGACGGAACAGGCGATGGAAACAAGGCCTGGCGTACCGCACAACGGATGAAACGGCCTTGTGTTCGAACGGACACGTTTGAAACGGGGTCCTATTGACCGGGAGGGGCCTGGCGTACAGCAAAACGGACGAAACGTACCTCCTACGGTCGAAACGGGGGTCTTGTTGATCGGGAGGGGTGTGGCGTACCGCAAAATGGACAAAACAGACTTGTGTTGAAGCGCTACGGTCGAAACGGGGGGGGGGTGTGGCGTACCGCAAAACGGGACTCCACGGGATACTGTTCATCTCCACCGTCGACCTCCTCCAGCCTCTACGGGCTACCATCAACCTCCTCCAGCATCCACGGGCTCCTGTTCATCCAGCCTCCACCGCGCGCTACTCCACCGGCTACTGTTCAACCACCCCTCCACGGGCACCCCTCCACCATCTACTGTTCATCCAGCCC
>NC_041387.1:472444325-472469235 GCF_002162155.2 Triticum dicoccoides
ACTCACTGTTCATCCATAGGCAGCATCGATCGGCTTCAGTTAGCAGCAGTAGCGAAGGAATCACTCCACCGGGTTCAGTTAACAGCCACCGATCGATCGCTCGGGTTCAGTAACGCGTAGCCTGCAGTGCAATCGCTCGGGTTCAGTTAGAGCCCAACGCCTCGCTCGGCTTCAGTTAGAGCCAACGCCTCGCACGCACGCGCGTACGTACGAAAGAAACATGCATTGCTCCGCCCCCGACCTCCCACCGTAACCGGCAACTCCCTGAAATTTTCCTCCCCCTCAATTCTACCACAGTTATTTCCGTCATGGACGGCCCAAAGAATGTCATGCAGCTGCGTCTCCGGCCCGCCCAGGACGAAAAGCCCATTTTCTGTCATGATTTTTTGTCCTAGAAGTAGGAGCCCACCACATCTATGACGATACCGGGTTTTTGCACAATTATCGTCATAGAAGTGTCATATGTATGACAGAAAAAAAATCATTCGGCCCAAAATGTCACGGATGTGTCTTTTTTTTTAGTGTTGACGTAGCTTTTTTAGGTCCAGATTTCCAGCTGCCAGAATTCTCCCCCTTGGTGCATACCTTGCATATTATGAGAGAAAAGGCATTAGAATTACTCCAAAAAGCATTATTATACAACAAAACAACATAAATAACAGTAGGCAAACATGATGCAAAATGGACGTATCAGAGTACGTGCTATGACCTATGTCTCCAAGTCAAGTGATCGCCGATAAGCAAGCCACTCATGATGGAGAGAATAGTGAGAAAGCAAACCACACAAAAGGGAGTGAGAGCCACAAGCCCAAAATGAGTGCCTCCACGATGAGCGACAAGAAAAACTTATGCTATTTTCCACCAAACATGAGATGAGAGAAGTGCGTGAGAACCCATCAAGTGTTATGCACTATGTCCTCTTGTGCAAGGACGAGGCACCTAAAACTAACACCTCAAACAATCTACCTTTAGTGTTATCTCCTTTGTTGCAGGAATTCCAAGACGTATTCCCCGACGAGTTACCTCCGGGTCTACCTCCACTTTGAGGCATCAAACACTAAATCGACCTCATCCCCAGAGCACCTCTTCGCAACAAGGCACCCTACCACGTCAACCCCGAGAAAACCAAGGAGATCCAACGGCAAGTACAACAACTCATCGACAATGGCCATGTAAGAGAAAGCTTGAGCCCATGTGTCATACCGGTAATCCTTGTTCCTAAGAAAGATGGCACCTATCGCATGTGTTCCGATTATCGTACCATCAATGCTATCACCTTAGATATCTTCACCCCATTCCACGCTTAGATGATATGCTAGATGAGCTTAGCGGAGCCACAATATTCTCTAAGATTGATCTTAAAACTGTCTATTACCAAATCTGCATGCAAGAAGGTGATGAATGGAAAACTGCATTTAAGACCAAATTTGACTTATATGAATGGCTTGTTATGCCAATAGGTTTATCCGAAGCACCCAGTACTTTCATCCGAGTCATGCATTTTGTTCTTAGGCCCTACATTGGTGTATTTGTTGTGTTCTATTTTGACGATATGCTTGTCTTTAGCAAATCCCTAAAAGATCATGTCACCCATCTTAGAACTGTTTTACAAACCCTTCGAAAAGAGCGCCTTTATGCTAATATGGACAAATGCCTTTTCGGTGTTGATAAGCTTGTCTTCTTGGGTTTTTTAGTATCTTCTAAGGATGTGCATGTAGATGAATCTAAGATCAATGCTATTAAAACTTGGCCCCAACCAGCAAACTTGCAACAAGTGCGTAGTTTTCTTGGCCTAGCCGGATTTTATCGTAGATTTGTGAAGGATTTTAGCACCATCACTTTACCTTTACATGCTTTAAGTAAGAAGAATGCACCTTTTGTTTGGGGACCATCCCAAGATACCGCATTCAATGAGCTTAATAATTTGCTTACACATGGCCCTTTGCTTGCATTGCCCAACTTTAATAAACCATTTGAGATATGATACGTCTCCATCATATCTACTTTTCCTAATGCTTTTCCTCTTGTTTTGGACTCTAATTTGCATGATTTGAATGTAACTAACCCGGACTGACATTGTTTTCAGTAGAACTACCATGGTATTGTTTTTGTGCAGAAATAAAAGTTCTCGGATTGGAACGAAACTTTGCGAGGAATTTTTATATGAATAAAGATAATTTCTGGAGCCAATAACCACCGAAGGAGGGCACTTGGGTGGGCAAAACACACTAGGGCGCGCCCCCCTCCAGGGCGCCCAGGTGGGTTGTCCCCACCTGGCGGCCCCGTAGACCCTGAAACCGACGCTATAAAATCACATTTTTCCAAAAAAGTCAGGGAGAAAGAATTAACGCATTTCACGAGATGGAGCCGCCGCCACCTCTTATTCTTCATCGGGAGGCCAGATCTGGAGTCTGTTTGGGGATCTGAAGAGGGGGGTCTTCAATCTTCGTCATCACCAACCCTTCTCCATCTCCAATTCCATGATGCTCCCCACCAGGATTGAGTAATTCCTTCGTAGGCTCGCTGGTCGGTGAGGAATTGGATGAGATGCATCATGTAACCGAGTTAGTTTTGTTAGGGCTTGATCCCTAGTATCCATTATGTTTTGAGATTGATGTTGCTATGACTTTGCCATGCTTAATGCTTGTCACTTTGGGCCCGGCTGCCATGATTTCAGATCTGAACCGTTTATGTTATCATCATTATATCTATGTTCTAGATCCGATCTTGCAAGTTATAGTCACCTACTACGTGTTATGATCCAGCAACCCCGGAGTGACAATAGTCGGGACACTTCCTGGTGATGAACGTAGTGTGAGGAGTTCATGTATTCACCGTGTGTTAATGCTTTGTTCTGTTATCTATTAAAAGGAGGCCTTAATATCCATTAGTTTCCAATAGGACCTCGCTGCCACGGGAGGGTAGGAAAAAAAGATGTCATGCAAGTTCTTTCCATAAGCACGATGCCTACATTATATTTATGAACTGGAGCTAGTGTCGCATCACCCTAGGTTATGACTGTTATATGATGAATATCATCCAACAAATCGCCAATCCAATGCCTATGATTTTCCTATATATTGATCTTGCTAAGTTACTACTGCTACTGTTACTATTGCACTTGCTACAAAATCATTGCTATCACTGTTACCGTTACCATTGCTATTACTACTACTATGAAAACTATCATACTACTTTGCTACTGATCACTTTGCTGCAGATAATTAATCTCCACGTGTGGTTGAATTAACAACTCAACTACTAATACTTGCAAGTATTCTCTGGCTGCCCTTTTGTCGAATCAATAAATTTGGGTTGAATACTCTACCCTCGAAAACTGTTGCGACCCCTATACTTGTGGGTTATCACGACCTTTTTCTAGCGCCGTTGTCGGGGAGCATAGCTATATTTGTTGAGTCACTTGGGATTATTATCAAATTATCACTATGAAGAATCTGAAGGATGCTAAGACTAAGATTTTTCCCTCTAAGATGAGGGGAGGTAAGGAACTGCCATCCAGCTCCGCTTTAGATTCGCCTTCTGTTATAACTAAACTTGCAACACCACCACATGCTATTAATTCTGATATGTCGCAAGTTATTTATGATGCTACTTCTGCTATGAATGCTACTCTTGATGATGCTAGTACCTTGCTTGATGATAATGTGCCACTAGGTGAATTTCTTGATGAACAAATTGCTAGAGTAAGAGAGCATGAGATTGTTGAAACTGATGAAGAGCTTGGAACTGAAAATCTAGAAACACGTATTAGAACTAGTCCTCCAAGATATGAATTGCCAAAGGTACTATAAGGTTATGTTATGAACGAGGAGGCAACTAGGGATATTCTTGCTTGGAAGGATAGAGATGATCTAGAAAAATTACTATGCAAGTATAAAGAAAAAAGTTTGAATGCAGGAATGAAAACTGATCCTCAGTTTGCTACTTCACCTATCTTTGTTGATGATAAGGATTATGAATTCTCTGTCGACCCAGAGTTGATTACTTTGGTTAATCTGATCCTTTCCAAGGTTATGAAACTGAAACGATTGAGGCACATCTTACTAAGTTGAATGACATAGCCACCCTTTTTGCTCATGATAAGAAAATTTGCTATTATTATATTCTCAAATTATTTCCGTTCTCATTAAAGGGTGATGCTAAAGCTTGGTACAATACTCTTGCCACTGGTTGTGTGTGTAGTACCCAGGACATGATTTATTACTTCTCTGAAAAATATTTTTCCTGCTCATAAGAAACAAGCTTCCTTGCAGGAAATATTTAACTTTGTGCAAATTGAAGAAGAGAGTCTCCCACAAGCTTGGGGGAGGCTTCTACAATTCCTTAATGCTTTACCTGATCATCCTCTTAAGAAAAATGAAATACTTGATATCTTCTATAATGGACTAACCGATCCTTCTAGGGATTTCCTAGATAGTTGTGTTGGTTGTGTTTTCAGGGAACGAACTATTTGGCAAGCTGAAGAATTATTGAATAACATATTGAAAAATTATGTTGATTGGACTCTTCCTGAACCACCGCCTAAACCCACTCCAAAGAAGAGGGGTATCTTATATCTCAGTCCTGAAGATATGCAAGAGGCAAAGAAATCTATGAGAGAAAAAGGTATTAAAGCTGAGGATGTCAAAAATTTACCACCTATCGAAGAAATAAATGGGCTTGATACACCACCACCACCTAAGGTGGTACAAGTAAATTATTTAATGAAATTCAATGATAGCAATAATCCTCGTAATAAACATCCTAGTCAATGCCTTTATGAGTTTGATAATTATATTAGAAAACAAGATCACTTCAATGCAAATGTTATGAAACAATTGAAATATAACTCTGATATGATTGCTCTCTTGAGTGACTTGTTATTTAGAATCTCAAATGATGTTAGAGGTGGAGGAAAGCATGCTTCACCTGCTGTCAGAATAGCAACTATTTAGAAACTCAATTAGAACAAGTTGCTAAATCTGAAAGGGAGTTGCTTGATTAAATGAACAATAATATAAGTGATTTTGCTGTCAGACTAGCAACTAGAGGAGGTAAAATGACTCGGGAACCACTTTATCATGAGGGACACCAAAAGAGAATTGAACAAGATTGTCAAAGAATTAACACTGGTGCACCTAGTCCGTCTAAAAATAAAAAGAAGAAGAAAAATGATAGGTCTTTGCATGCCTCTAGTGAACCTGAAGTAGAAAAACCTCCTGATAATGATAATGAAGTTTCTATCTCTGATGTTGAAACTCAATCTGGTAGTGAACACTCACCTTATGATAATGAAATATATAATGATTAGGTTCATGAAGACACTCAAACAAATAATAAAGAACCAGACAATGATGCTGAGATAGAACCAACTGTTGATCTTGATAACCCACAACCAAAGAATAAAAGATATGATAAAAGAGACTTTCACTACAAAAAAAAAGACACATCCGTGACATTTTGGGCTGAACAAATTTTTTTTCTATCATACATATGACACTTCTATGACGATAATTGTGACAAAACCCGGTATCATCATAGATGTGGTGGGCTCCTACTTCTATGATAGAAAATCATGACAGAAAATGGGCTTTTCGTCCTGGGCAGGCCGGAGACGCAACTGCATGGCATTCTTTGGGCCGTCCATGACGGGAAAAACCATGGTAGAAGCAAGGGCGAGGAAAATTTTGGGGAGTTCCCAGTTACGGTGGGTGGACGGGGGCCGAGCGATGCGCGTTTCTCTCGTACACGTATGCGCATGTGTGTGAGGCGTTGGCTCTAACTGAACCTGAGCGAGGCGTTGGGCTCTAACTGAACCCGAGCGATTGCACTACAGGCTACGCGTTACTGAACCTGAGCGATCGATTCCTTCGCTACTGCTGCTAACTGAAGCCGATCGATGCTGCCTCTCTGGATGAACGGTGAGCATTGTGGGGGGGTTTGGATGAACAGTGAGCGGTGGGAGTGGATGAACAGGACATGTGGCGTTGCCTCTGGATGAATAGGACCCCGATCGATCGAGCAGGTTGGGGCTGGATGAACAGGACCCCGTGGAGGGATGGATGAACAGGACGACCCCGTGGAGGGCTGTATGAACAGTAGATGGTGGAGGGATGGATGAACAGTAGCCCGTGGAGGGGTGGTTGAACATGAGCCCGTGGAGAGGGGTGGTTGAACAGTAGCCGGTGGAGTAGTGCGCGGTGGAGGCTGGATGAACAGGAGTCCGTGGATGAACAGTCGCAGGTGGACGCTGGAGGAGGTCGACGATGGATGAACAGTAGCCCGTGGAGGCTAGAGGAGGTCGACGGTGGAGATGAAGAGTATCCCGTGGAGTCCCGTTTTTTGGTACGCCACACCCCTCCCGATGAACAGGACCCCCGTTTCGACCGTAGCGCTCCAACACAAGTCCGTTTCGTCCGTTTTGCGGTACGCCATACCCCTCCCGATCAATAGGACCCCCGTTTCGACCGTAGGAGGTCCGTTTCCTTCGTTTTGCGGTACGCCAGACCCCTCCTGATGAACAGGATCCCGTTTCAAACATGGCCGGTCGAACACAAGGTTGTTTCCTCCGTTCTGCGGTACGCCAGGCCTCGTCTCCCTCGCCTATTCCATCCAAGCCCTCCCGATGAACACGACGACACATTCCGTTCCGGCCCAGCCGGTTGGCTCCCCATGAACACGACGACGACGCTGTTTCTCCATTCCGACCCAGCCATGTACACGAGGCCTGGCCGTACGTATGCGCGAGTAGGCATTCGAGACCCCGCCCGTATGTACACATATGTGGTCGTATTTTCTTTCTTGCACACTGGCCGCTGTACGTACATGTACATGCTACGTGTGCGCCTCTACTACGACACGTGCGTGCCTCTACATCGAACAGTATATATGTACGTACACGTTCGCGACCAGAATGACAATGCTACGTATGCTTCAACCAGGTGGGTCCCGACTGTCAGGCACTTACTTGCGTGCGAAGATGTAGCTGGTGGGTCCCAGCAGTCAGGGGGGCGAATCGTTTTTTTTCAGACGCACTTCCTTGCGTGCGAAGATGTAGCTGGTGGGTCCCAACAGTCAGGGGGGTGAATCGTTTTTTTTGCCCGGACGCACTTCCTTGCGTAAGAAGATGTAGCTGGTGGGTCCCAGCAGTCAGGGGGGAAACGTTTTTTCGTGAAATAAGGTGGCCCGTCCGGTGGGTCCCTGCTGTCAGGTGGAGGAATAATTATTTTGCGCGTAATAAGGAGGCACTTCCTTGTTGCGGCCGTGGACCCAACTGTCAGCCTCTCCACATATAGTCCAATTCAGATGCATGTCGGTCGTTGACCATGTTGACCAGGCCGCGCTGAGAGCACCAGGGTGGTGGACGACGGCGAGGCCTAGGAAGGGAACGAGACGGAGGCAGGGAAGACACGGCAGTTGTTTCCCACGCGGAGGGGAGTATGACTGTACGAGGGTTTACTGGTTCGTCTGCCATCTCCGGAGAATAACAGCAGGTGTGGGTGAGTAGAGGGATGGCTAGGCCAGCGATGGGAGTACGGTGGGGCGGTGAGGCCTGCTCAGCAGCACAGCCGGCCGCGGGGAGGAGGGAGCAGATAGTCCCACCGGTGCTTGTTTGAGCGGTTGGAGCAGGAAGAGCAGAGATTGAAGAAGCACGACGGCCGTTGGATGGAAATCCAACAGTCACTGCTTGTGCGTCAACCTTTTTTTAGGAAAGCCTCAAATCTGTGGAAAACAACATACAACCCATCTATCATTATTTCTAATAATTTACAGCCCATTTGCTAATTCTTAAGGGTTTTTTTGGAGCCCATATTCTTTTTGTTAGCATTACAGCCAATATTGTGGCCACGGTTACAAAATTATACGAAATTTTGCATATTTCGGTGCGGTCCGAACTGTTTTTAATCTCGAAATTTCGAGTCACATTCAAACTGATTTTAAAAATAAATGTATATCAATATAAAGTCCAACAAATTGTCCACACATAAAAATCAATGCAATTTAAAATGTCGAAATGAAAAAAAGAAATTTGAAACTAATTGCCGGTTTGATGTGTTTTAAAAATGTACAACCCATTTCTCGTTACTGATAGGCCATTTTCTCGGCCAGCCGAATAAAGCTCTCCTCGTCTTGAAAGAATTACAGCCCAACAGGCCTGACAAAGCGACTTACTTGGCAAATTACAAAAAAACTGGGCTGTGGCTGTGGACTCAGCTGTCAGCCTCTCCACGTACAGTACTCTTCTGATGGAAGTTGGTCATTGACCACATTGACCATGCTGCGCCGAGAGCACCACGGCGGTGGACGACGGCGAGGCCTAGGAAGGGGACGACGCGGAGCCGGGGAAGACGCGGCAGTGGATGCCCACGCGTAGAGGAGTATGAGGGTTCACTCGTTCGGCTGCGGTGTGAGGATGCCGTCGCCGCAGAATAACATGGGGTGTGGGTGAGTGGAGGGATGGCCTGGCCAACGGCAAGAGTAGTAGGGGGCGGTGAGGCCTCCGCGACATCACAGCCGGCCACGGGAGGCAGGAGCAGGCGGCACGACCGGTGCTGCTTTGGGCGGCTGGAGCAAGAAGACCAGAGGTTGAAGAAGCACGATGGTCGTTGGATGGACATCGTACGGTCACTGCAGCTAGAATCATTCATATTGACTAAGTTGAGAAAGCCCTCCGTCCCCGTCAACTTAGTGGGCCCAGCTGTCAGCCTCTCCACGTACAGTATATACTTCTAATGGAAGTTGTTCCTTGACCACGTTGACCACGCCGAGTTCCGTTGCATGCATGTGTCCATGGGCGTGGTGTGTCCCCACTGTCAGCCTCTCACATACAGTCATCTTCGAAGCGATAGCCTGGCCGGCGGTGGGGTAGCGCTTCGCAGCGATGCGTGCTAAGCAGAGCCGCTTGCCGCCAGAGGCCGGACTAGGCGGTCCCGGCGATGCTGGAGGAAGAAGACGAGAGATTGAAGGTGCATGCCGGCTGTTGGATATAAATCCAATGGCTGTAGATGTCACAATCATTTGTTGACCAAGTTGACAACGCCCTGTGTAGGCTTCGACCTATTGGCCCACATGTGAGCATGCAAAAATGTGGCATATATTTAACCCATGTTCTCTAGAATGTACAGTCCATTTGCTGGGCTGGGTGAACAAATAATTTCGCGTCAATCAGGCCCATTTATATTTTCTAAGAAATCCCACCCCATTTGCACTTCCTTGAAATACACGAATTAGTTGGTCTCGTTATATTTTCTTAGAAATCCCAGCCCATTTATACATGAATCCCAGCCCATGTCGAGAAGCACTAGCGTTGAGTGAGGACCTGGACCTAGAAAGAGTACATATTGCTACTGACTATCTGAGAGTCGTCCGGGAATTCAAAGCACCAAAGAACCTTGGTGGACATTGTATGGTGTTTCATGAGATCAAAGAACGAAGCAATTTATTTAGGGCTTGTCTTTTTAGTCATGAACAGCGCGAATGTAATGAGGAGCCTCATAGACTAGCACGTATGGCTACATCTCTTGATATCGGTAGGCATGTGTGGCTTGATGCACCACCTTCTCATTTATGTATCCCTGTAAGCATTGAACTTAGGCAATAAAGTGCGCTGTGATTCTCAAAAAAATGTTAGGCTTGTTATATATATAATGTTATGTTAGAAGGAGCAATTAATATATAAGAATAAACCAGAGAGGCACATTTTTTATATATAATTAACAAATTAACGAGTTATTGCTCAAACTAAAAATGAGTGCGTTAGTATTAACTTTTGTACGCAATCACCAGGATTTTCCTTGCCTGTGAGTCAAAAACAACCAGGATTTTCCTTGCCAACTTCCGTTAAACATTTACTTTTATAAGTTAATAACACGTGGGATGTTTTTATAATGTATATATAAGTCTCTATGAAATATACGATAATAGTAATAATATAAATATATATAATGTGGTTAGAAGGGAAAACATAAATTGGACACAGCATTATTATTCTTATATATAGATAAATAGAACAAAGACATGCGTTTTATTAAAAAGTACATTCGGCTGCCGATCTTTAAGAAAAAGCCCATAGGTCGGTATGGACCTCAAAAAATAAGTTAAACCCACTGTCTCCGTATGTCGTGGGCTACGCATGTTAAAATACAAAACCTAGGCCTAACTGATACTTGTTCGCCCTCTGGAAAAAAATGATACCAGATCCCCGAGCGAACTGGATTAAAGAGGGGGCCGGTGGCACCCCTAAAGAAGCACATCAGGAGCGATTTTTTTCTTCAGTGGATGGCTCTCGATAGCGTTTTTTTACTTGCCTCTACACCATACAACTTGTATTTTTAGCCTCCCAGTCTGTCGTGGTGGACCAGCAGCCCATTTGCTGGGCGGGCCAACCTACAGAAACTAGCACTCGATTTTTCATCAAGCCCCAAAAACAACGCAGTACTATATTTGTTTTGAGGCCGAAAACATTACGGCAGGGGTTGAGCAGGGGAGAGGGGAAGACAAGAGTAATAAAAAGATAAAAAAGAGCTGATGCGCTGTTGCTACCCTAACAAAGCAGGTGCAATTCTTCTCAGGAAGAAGGTGTGTCGTTGACACCCACACGTTACATACCCCAAAGTAGGCATACTAACAAGTTCACACACAAATACAACAAAAAAGGTAAACATTCGTATCAAACTCAGGTTCACAGGACACATTCATATTCATAGCCAACATTCACTATCAACAACACAAAAGATTCATATATACACAAGCTCAGCTTATCTATGCATCCAAATGATTGATAGATCACATGACAATATTCATGCATAATTCACAAAAAGATTCAGATATACACATGTTCAGTATGTTTATGCATCCAAATGATTGAGATCACAGCCAATATGATCCAAGGACGAACTTTAATTACCTAGGGTACAGACTAGTAAATGGTGTTCAGTCGGAGGTACTTCTTGGTAAAATTAGTTCTTGTACGAGTAAACTTTCGAGTACATAAGAGGCAGCATAGACAATCTGAACTTTGCTTGTAGGTTTATCCTCAAATAGTGGCCTCGTGCTGAGCGAGGTTTGAGCAACTTGGCCACTACTTTCATCCAACTAGTTTACTGGCTCATCTTGGTCCTGTAGCTCGCCAAAATTCTACATTGCAGACGAGAAAGGAGGCAGTTGAGAAAATGAACCACCCAAATTTTTTGTGCAGTTCAACTGAAATGGAGCATCCCTGGCGTGCAGACTGATTAAATGCCAGATGAATATACGCGTCAACCAACTTTTCTGGAATCTTTAGACTCCATGCCATACAGTTCGCTACCATATCTGTCGATAACCAAAAGGCACAAGTTGGGACCAAAGACTGGACTGTGTTCTTCTGGGCTATGCGCCAAGCAATATTTTTGGCATTCACTCTCCTAATACTTGGGAGTTTGACAACTGGTTGACACTGGTTGATACTCGAATGAATATAGGCACTTCTTGTCAACATCGATGCTTGTCTGAGTGAACTTTGGAGTACATGGCAGCAGCATAAGTATCTGTCCATCTGATCATTTTGTGCAGTTCTACTGAAATCACCCAATGCAATGATTTGCCTGCCAGTTCAGGCTCCAAGTTACTCCTTTATAAAATTGGCAAACAGTAGCACAATACCAAATTACCAATACATGACAAGCACAATAATCAGGATAAAGACCAGTACCAACATGTGTGAGGTAGCATATCAATTACTATTTCCTTTCACTGGAAGTCGAGATAAGCGACTGACAGGAAACGAAGGAAGCAAGCAAGCCAAGACAAAGCGACTGACATGAAGGGAAGGAAGCGATCGAGGCAATGAAGCACCCAAAGTTTTTGTGCAGTTCCACCAAAATTGAGCATCCCTGTTGGCACATATATTGAGAGAGTGAGATTACTGTAATAGTGGGACTAGTTGATGAAACATACACTAACAAACAGAAGCACCCTCATTATCTTAATGGGTAAAGTTAGCAACATAGTAGTCTTGCTTAAAGAGAGGTATTAGTTTATTTAATTAGTGCCAATTAGCTCAACACTCAAAACATTGCCATGTATCATAGGTTGCAAAACTTTAACGTGCAAAGATAAAGGAGTTTCTCATGACAGTAGCAACACAGTAGCAGAATACATATATAGGTACAACAAACTAATATGGCTGAAGGCCTTAGGATGGTACCAACCTGAGCAAAATATGCTTATTCAAGTAATTCCAGAAGAGATGATAAAGCACTCACTGGAATCACTCAATAGTATACATTTTTGTGCACTTCAAATGTATGGTTTAAATAACTCTTGTTTACCAGTGGTGAGATTATATCGAAAGATTATCAAGAACTTATTGTAGAGTTAGAGCACTAGCTAGGATACAGTTCATTGTATTCTCTAGTGCAGTTCCACTAAAATGTACGATTGGCACAACATGATCCCCATTTGCACAAGTAGGAAAAAGGTTAAACGTTCATTAGCTTAGTGAGAAAGGATTGAAAGACAATAGCATTATTATGTCATGACACTACCAAGATTCCCTCCCTGCTCCACCACATGATTCACCTCCAGATACATATATACACATACATGATTCAGCATAGGGTGCTACTAAAGATTTGTTTAACTTTGACGGGAAAATTAGGCAGTAATAAATTAGTGCTACTTAAGTACTCCTGATTAATTAAGTGACCTTGCAGGAGAGACGACAGAAGTGGAAGGGCTCCCTGGAGGATCGTCTCACATGTAAGGGAGACATTGCCGGAGCCCTTGAATGACCTCGACTGAGGCCTCGGCTTCAGCAAGATCAACTTGGCACTATTGATCGTGTAGAGCTGGGTCACACATGCATCCAGAATCTAGTTAATTAGTATGATGTGTCGTTAAGCCAAGTACTACTATGCTGCATTTCTCTATCTATCTCTACTCTATTATCTATTACTCTTATACTCTTACAAAAAAAACAAATTTGGTGATCTTGTTGTTAAGTGCATCTCGATGTTACGTGCAATGAACGAGCATCTTGCTAGTCTTCCAAGTAAATAAGACTAGTAGCAACACAGCAATACAACACCACTAGCAAGATGTCAGGATAACATATGACGGTACCATCGTGCGATCTCTTCATTTCCTCCTTCTTGTTGTTCTTCTTCTTCTTCCTCCTCTTCAGGCTCTATTTCTCTTTCTCCCCACCAGTTGGTGAAACCAAGTACATGATTGGCCTTCTAGTTCAGAATTGGTTTTGTCAGTGAGGGAGTACAAGTGTACTAGTAAAAAATAGCATTATTTTCTCATGGCAGTCGGAAAATAGAGATAAACACATGCATTAAATATCATTCTTACCTAAAGGAAGGTTATGGCGCCAATATGGATGATGAGGATTGGAACACAAATCTCCCTTTGTGCAGTTCCACCGAAATGAACCAACTGTTCCATTCTGACATTCCAGTTAAACAGCACAAAAGTCACTTCTTTTAAGAAGAGTTTTGTGCAGTGCACCAAAAGGTCACAACAGCAACCAGGTGAATTGGATATCCCTGTTTGCACAAAAAGGTACAGAGGAAACAGTCAGTCTCAAACAATTACAGGCAAAAACATTTGGCTAAACTTGTCGTGGCTTATAACAGTGGCATGGCTTCATTTTTACCAGGGACATTAGATTAAGAACAGCTAAATATTTGGTATAAGGGAATGGGACAGTGGGTGCACCAGCAGTCCAGCACCATGTACGTAAACAGGGGCATAAAGTGGTGATTCATAGTTTGTTCTCCCGAGAAACAAACATCCAAGAAACATATCTGGGTTGGTCCCATTTTGTTTCACTCTAGCCACCTACTCCTATGTGTGGATAGCAAATCTAGTCCTGGTCATACCACTGTGTACAGCGTTACCCCTATATTTCCCTTTTCGACCAAGATACCGGTTGGATGACTAGTCTGTACTACTTTCACCCCCTTTCCTTCCTGTTTGTACCAAGTTCGATGTACATACTAAATTCCCCCACCCCCACTTAATTTCTTGTTTGAACCAAGTACTCCCTCCGTCCGGAATTACTTGTCATCAAAACGGATGTGTCTAGAACTAAAATACATCTAGATACATCCATTTCAATGACAAGTATTTTCGGACGGATGGAGTACAAGATTCGACTCCATGAAGTAGCTTTACCTCTAACAATAGAAGAAAAAAATACCAGGTGATGTTGGACCATCCGATCGAGAGGGGCTGAGAGGTAGAAAATGATGCACATGCAGCAACGTAGCAAGTTGCGGAAGTAGAGCTAAGGCGGTTTCGAACAAAGATATACCTGAAGGTCGTCGGGATGTGGATAGGTGGGCGGCGGGAGGCCAGATCCGCCCACAGGCAACAACTAAGGGACTGGAGGACCTCCCGCGCCGGCGCTCGGCCAGAGATAACGGTGCGGCCGGTAGTGGGTCTCCTCCCCCGCTGTTAACGACGGCCTAAAAGCTGCCCCTCCTCCCCTTCACCGGCGGAGGGG
The DNA here is from genome assembly GCF_002162155.2 of Triticum dicoccoides. Classification (NCBI taxonomy): domain Eukaryota; kingdom Viridiplantae; phylum Streptophyta; class Magnoliopsida; order Poales; family Poaceae; genus Triticum; species Triticum dicoccoides. Next base: position 472,458,820 of record NC_041387.1, read on the forward strand.
CATACATCCGGATCTATAACCAGCGGTGACGATAGAAAGCCAGTGTTTTTTGAAGGGAGAAAGACAGTGTTACTACCCCTATCTTGTTTAGATCTGGAGAGGATGAGAGTGTGTGAATAGAGCAACCCTAGCAAGCAAGCGCAGAGGCTCCGACCTATATATACGTAGTGGGGTAGTTTTCCTTTTTCACTCCATCAAAACAATCGTTTAAAATTGTGTACTACTACATGCCAGGTCGCAGGTTTTTTTAGTTGTTGATTGTTTTTTGAGATAGCTACCAGCTTGTTCCAAGTGGTGTTACGGTGTGCCAGGTCGCACTTTGTATCGTTCAAGTCTGGTACTACAAGTCCCTCCATTAAATGAACAACCACCCCCTCGTAAAAATTGTGAACAAGCCCACGGCTAAAATTAGCGGAAATGTGGGTTGCCCCAACATGCATTATTATTTATATTTTCTACTCCACATGTCATGGCACAAAAATAATGTGTCATAGACACAAAAATTGTGGCAAGATTCCCTGAGGCAAGCCAAAGTGTGTCTAACAATTTGAGCAACTCGGGTTAGGCAAGTGTGGCAAGTGTGGGAAAGATAATGTGGCAACATAAGACAAACATAGTCAGAATCCAAATAGCCCCATAATTTTTTGTGACATGCATGAAAATTTGGTTAGTTAAATTTATAGTCAAAATTTGGCAAGGTGCATCAAATCAACACATGCAAGTATGAAAAGGAAAGTCACGGCATGCATGCATGCATTGTACTCCCTCCGTTTCCAAATATAAGTCTTTTTAGAGATTGCAACAAGTGACTACATACGAAGCAGAATATGTCTACATACGAAGTAGTCCACTTGAAATGTGTAAAAAGACTTATATCGAGTGCAGTGCTTTGATGTGTCGCATCAACTCATACAAGACCGAGAAATTTGATTACTACAACGCCCTCTCCCTCGCGGACTGAGCTCCGGTGCCTTAACTACACCTGCCTTTGGCTGCATGACAGGAGGGCCAGCCACCTGTTGGGCCCACCTGTCATAGACGCAAAGGCAGGAGCAGTAAGTAGAAGGTTTCGCTACACGCTATCCCTCCCGCACGAGGTGGACAGACATGTAGTAGTGGATTCGATACTGTAGAAGTAGGAGTAACATCATTGTTCGTCTTCTCAAAGAGGCAAAGAGCCAAGCGCCACCTGAACGTGGCAGTTGCGAATGCTCGCGTGGTGCAGTGCCTTGGAGTACACATATAGTAGTCAGGCTCTTGCATGAGACAAAATTGCTATTGTTAAACAATTAAAGTCCATCATCCATTGGTTGATACTCATTCTGCATAGGTCCACGCGCTTAGCACCGTTTCCTCCTGGGGTCACCAATGTTTATTTGCTAATTAATAGCATTGCTTGCAATGAACTAGCCATTGCAAGTCATTAAAAGCATGCACACCTCTCATCTCTTATTGGTTGATACGTCAAGAAACAAGAAACAAGGTAGAAGTTAATGCACCGCGCCTAAGTGTTTTGGGACTATTTAGTTTTCGTAAGATGACTTACAGACCTAGACGAAGGGAGTAGTATAGCCCTGTAAACCGGAAAGGAGTATTTGCCTTTCTAGAGATTTCAACAAGTGACCAGACTACACCGTGTGCAGCCGTGCAGTACTCCCTCTCCGGTTTATAGGGCTCAAATCTCAAATCTCATGAACCAAGGCATTTTGCGATTGGAGGAATGTATCTTGTACTACTTTACAAAACAACCCTAATTAAACTCATGCATTAATTACGTAGTTCTCTCGTTTTCCTCTCCGCCTTGGTCGCGGTGCACAATATTGAGCACTCCTATATGACTAGCTGCTCTATCTACATGTGGGACATTTCAAAGCATCCGGGCCCGTGTGCCATCCACCAAATCACAGCGAGGTGCTACAGTCGAGACTCACCTGTCACCCCGGTGTGGCCGTCATGACCCGTCATATCACAAAACCCACACCTTTACCAGCAGTCGTAAGGTGGCCTCCAAGTTGGACTGGACGAAGCAACCACCATTTCACTGGAACGCTCGTTCAAGCCCTTTCTTCCCTTTCTTGAAGAAAACCTCACTCCAGGCTACTCACTTCTACCATTTTTCTTCTGTACCGATGAAGGAAAGGTGGGCGAATCAGTTATGCTGCTATATTTTCATTCCAAGAACCTTCTTTTTGTGAAGCACCGGCCGATTCTCACATCCTATTATTTTCCCGTTTTCATTGCGATTGTGGTTTCCTTTCAATTGCTTTTTGTTTGTCAGTTCATTGATGGATCCTGGAGCAGTAGGCAAAGAGTTGCCGGCGGACAACCCACTGGAGACAGCGATCTCCAGGAAGCGAGCACCGACCAACGAGTTGACCATGTTGGCGGGCCAACCCATGGAGACAAAGAACTCCAAGAAACAAGCACTGGCCAAAGAGTTGGGGACGTTGGCGGACGAACTCCTCAAAGAAAGTTGGAAGAACAGCAAGGGCCCCACCATGCCTACCCCAGGAACTCTGATTGCCACCTATGTGAGGCTCAAGACCGAGTTTGAGGAGATAGTCGCCGTTGAGAAGCAGTATTCCCCTGGCAAGGTGATGGCCCCCATCGAGGACGGGGAGATGGCCCCCGGAGGGATGAGATCCCTCGGTGAGCTGGTGGACGTCCTTGATGATTACCATAGTTGTGGTTTTTGATTATTTGCAATGTGCTTGCTAATATGTTAGGGTTGTGTAGGTGCCGGTGGACGTCCTTGATGATTACGATGTCGTGGCCCGTCCTATTGGCATCGCCCCTGAGATCGATTCCGATGCCGCTGTCCATCCTATGGACATCGCCCCAGAGATCGATTCCGATGTCGCGGTCAGTCTTGTGGACATGACCCCAGAAATTGATTCACATGCCGCTGTCCGTGCTGTGGTCATTGCCCGAGAGATCGATGACAAGAAATAGTTGGTCACGCTAATCCTTCAGGGTAGTTTGCATTGCCCTGTGTTTAATTACCAGAACGATGCGTGTTATCAAACCATCTTAGGGCTAGTGCACTGTCTTGTGTGGGTGGATCTTGCTACTTTTGTTTGATAGTGAATCATGCAATGAATCATGCGAACCCTCTCCGAGTTATGGAAACAGATGTATCCTCACCAGCTTTTGATGTAATATATGGCATGCTTAGATGTAAGTTTGAACTGTTTATCATATCAGCAGGGCTTGTTTGATGATTCTTGGTGTTAGTAGGCTAGCTACTGTGCGAGCTATAGTACTTGCAAAACACTCACCGAAGAGAAACGTTGGGGCTGATGAGCTCGTGGTACGCTTATACTTATCCCTCGTCGATCGACCAATAGCCCTAGCTACTAAAACTGTAGGCTTAGCGATCGATCAGATAATAGTCAACACGGATACATTCAGGCCTCATTTGGTTCATAGCGTAGGAAAATCGTAGCAAAAGTACAAAGAACGTGCAACACAAAATCATAGCAGTGTAGAGACGTACTCCCTCCATTCCAAAATAGATGATCTAGGCGGGCTAGTTTGGCCTAGTGGGTTTCAGTGATATGACGTGGTACAGTGCCGTCCAGTCTTCACGTGTGGTAGCAGTATTGCGGGTACAGTAAGTTTTCTTGAAGAAGCGAAATTCAAAGAAGTCATGATGGTTCCTTCATCCGAACAACTTACAGTGGGAAAGGTTGGGCCTGCGATACGATCGGGGTAGACCAGAATAATTTTGTGCATGGCAGGTGGACCAGGATGGTCGACGTCCCAAATTCGGTGAATGAAAGTATTCTTTCCTTTATAGAGGACGAGCAACGAGTATTCATTGTTTATTTTTTATGAAAGCTGTTGTCTCCACTGTTACTCCTTGACTTTGTCAATGCCTCTCTCTCCTCCACATAAGCAGGGACTACTTGCTATGCATGCGACGAGCAGCTGGCATCTTGAGGGGCCAGGGCGGTCAGAGCGGGCTCCGGAAGCCGTCCGGACTCCAGCATGGCCCACCTCACATTATCACCATATATTTCTTGGAGTCCGTGCGCGGCGGGTGGGCGATCTCTTCTCCCTCCCCCGTTTCTCTCTTCTCAGCCGACACCCGCCGAGCGATTAGATTCCGGCTATCGACTTTTTATTCAATTACAGTCCCACATGTCAGTGAAATTGCAAGACAACGCGTGTCCCCTCTGGTGAGCGGCGTGCGAGCCGGACTGTCGGGGGTGCGACGCGTACGAGTCGTAAGTGTTCCGCCTTTTCCTTTAGAACTTGCGAAGCGTAACATTTTCACGCGATCGATCAATAAAATGACGAGGGCGGTGCTTTCCCGCTCGTTAGGCGGGCTAGTTCGAGTGATATGACGTGCTATAGTGCCGTCCACTTGCTCCATTTTTATGTAAGCAAGATAAAAATGGAGGATTGTTAGCGATTATAGCATGATAGTTAGGGCATCTCCAGTGCTGGCCCACAAATTTACACCGGCATCTGTCCGAGGACACTGATGGATGCCATCTGATGCTGCTCGCATACCTTTTGACAACTATATGAACTAACCGGATGAAATTCGTGCAAACAAAGCAAATTTCAAATTAACCAGATGAAATTCATTACATTTCGAAAACTTTTCCTACAAACTGGACGAAATTCATTAAATATTTCACACAAACCATACTAAAACCTATTGTAAACCTAATCTAAACGATCACTGGCGCCCGACCACCATGTCCGGCCATGAACCCGAGAAAGCCGGCCATTGCCTTTGCCTCCTCCTCATCCGCCTCGATGACCTCCTCCTCCGGAGCACAAGGTTCCGAAGATTTGCGCTTCCACGTCGCCATCAAGCGGCTAATCGGTCGCCGATTTTTACCCCACCAAGCTTGGCATCCACTGAGTGGAGTAGCGGTGGCCTTCCCGGGACCAGAGCGGCGGCGACCTACCGTGTACTACTCTTCCTCACTACCAGCTGCACCCGCGCACGCGCACTGGCTTTGTGGTCGTGGCGGCGGAGGGTGGCCTGGGGGGTGCTAGCGATCTCCTTCATTTGCTCCTGCGACAGTACATCGAAGAGAGCTTTGGAGCGCGCCCGGAGCGGAGCCGCCGATGTCCCTCATCTGCTCCTATGACAGTATGTCCAAGAGAGCTTCGGGGCGCCAGGAGGCCATGGTTGGAGTGGTGCCGGCAGAAGGAAGGGACCGGAGGAGAATAAGTGTGGGTCTTTGGCTATGGCTGGGAGCTGGGGCTCAAGTTAATATAGCGGGCGAATGGCAATGAGCCGCCGCAGACGGATGGACAACTGGCGCCGGAGTAGGTTCGTCAGGCGTGAATGCGGATGCTGCTTCAGTGACTAAACTGCAGATGCGTTGGGTTACTGACATGTGGGGCCAATGAGCATCTGGCCCACATATCAGTGACACACCAATTGCACTTGCAGTTAAGTCTGGTGAATGCGGCATTGACATTCTGGAGAGACGGTGAACGTTTCAGGCGGGAAGCACGCGCTAGCGATGGAAGGGGTTTCGGTGTGCAGTGGCACTAAGACCGGTCGCTCATGATAGTACATACTTTGTACCATACTACCATAGTACCCTCTCTAGCTAGGTTGTTTTATAGATTGTCATTGTGATGGACGATATACATGAGGAAGGCGGTCCGAGTATGACCGTTGGTGTTGAGCTAGGTGAATACATGCTCGGCGTTCGCGTAGGCCTCCATCAAACGTCTAAACAGTAATGTCAGGCACCGCCGGGGCGCGCAGGTGATGGGCTCGCCGTTTGCGTTGCGCCATGAGCAGGACTTTGATTTAGAGGGTGACGTGCATGCATTAGCATGCTTTGACGGCGTGAGTGTCTGACGCAATGTATTTCATTTTCATTTGGCTGACGAGGGTGCATTGCAGCGACGAGTCCGTGGTTTGATTCCCCACATACGCATAATTTTGGTTTTTACAGTATTTCTTTCTCCATTATAGGTAGGCCCGTGTAGATAGATAAAGGGCACGAGCTCATGAGGCGCATGCGGACTGTTTGACTGGTCAACCAGACAAATACGGCGCCGAGCCAGTGACCGTATAATCACCATATCTCGTATACAATGATCAAAGTGAGCTATCAAGCAAGTTCGATGACCGCCAATACATTTTACTCGGTAATAAATGACCAGGATTGAAGGGGAATCCAAATTTGCTTCGTCTTATGTCCTTGAGCTCTTGACAAACCAATGCACTATACAGTTGTCCGACCACTCCACCCCAGAGCTCTCACCAAGCGTCGTTCATGCCACCACGCCGCACACTAACCAGTAAGGCAGCGATGGCATCGCGTCGCGCCGAGTTCCTTGCTGCCCACGACCGCACACAAAATGGTAGGGAAGCGATGGCATCCCGCCGTGCCGAGTTCATTGCCGCTCGTGACCTCACAACTATGTGGGAGGAATTTGAAGATGCCAAGGCCGAATGGGCGGTAGAGCAAGAGGTGGCCAAAGCCGCATAGAGGGAGCGGAAAAGTCAGAAAGCACTCAAGAAAAGAGAGGCACGCCGCTGCAAGAAAGAAAAGGACGCACGCGCTGCTGCGGAGAGGTCGGCGGAGATCCAAGCACGGTGGGGTGTCGCCGACAAAGCCGGGAAGAGGAACGACGGCATCTGGCCAGCATGGGAGAAGTAGTAGTACTAGTAGTTAGTGTGTGTATCTGTGTCTGAGTACGAGCATGTACCAGTACTACTAGTTACTACTCTAGTTTTTAGAGCAAATTACCAGTACATTAGCCTAGACTAAATGGAAAAATTCCTATCCTATGCATCAAATGGCATCTCTTTCTCTATAGAAACTGAGATGCATGTCATCTCACTTCCTATGATTTTCATATTCCTATAAAATTCCTATCCTATGAACGAAAGGAGGCCTCTGTTGGAGTAACTACTGTAGCTAGCAGTACTGCTGGTACAGTAGTTTTCTTCAAGAAGCGGAATTCAACGAAGTCATGATGGTTCCTTCGTTCGAGATACTTCAAAGTGGGAAGTGGGCCTGTTATTTGATGGCTCATTACTCATTGTTACTGCGGTGCAACGACCTGGGTGACTCTCCCTTGGAGTTCTGCGTGCATGGCAAGTGGACCAGGATGGTCGACGTCCCACATGTTGGCGAACGGAAGTATTCTTTCCGATATCGAGGAGCAAGGAAACCGTGTGGTATAGTATCACTGCTGATTGGTTTGCAAAAAAATAGTATCACTGCTGATTTATAATTATTTTTTATTTCTGATGAATGCTAGCGTTTCAACTCTTACGACGAAGGGTGCCAAACACGGCACGTGCTGGATGTCCCACACGTCAGCAAAAGGAGTGGGACATGAACAGCGTGGTAGAGCCCAGCGTAAAAAAACAGCGTGGTAGAGTGTCTCCACTTCTTCCACTTCTGGGTCGGAGACCACACGTAGTAGTACTTAGTGGTATGAACGATACAAAGTGCGACCTGGAGAGAAAGACACGTCTAGTTGGAAGGTCTCGGGGCATACACGTAAACAAATATAGAAGTTAATATGTGCCTCCAACTAATATAGTAGTAGTAGAGTACTTAGGCACGTACTCCATAACATCACCATGCATTGCACGTACAACATTTAGTGGTAGTACGTAGTAAGAGACAAATGCCGCCCAAGAGTTCCCTTCTCGACCCACTTTTGGGTGTTTGGTAGAGTGTATGGAGGGTGCATGAGTCCACACTAGTTTAGCACAAATACACTAGAAGCATGCATGAAGAGGGGTGTTGAGTTGAGCATGCATGAAGAGGGGTGTTGAGTTGAGCATGCATGAAGAGGGAACAACTATGCTGAGATGAGAATGCACCCAAACACACCCTATATGCCACGCATGTTCATACCATTTGTGCATTTCTACTTCACTTACTGCACTACATTACTCAGGTTCGTACGTCCACTCCTGGGTACATGTCCGTCTCGTAGTTCCAGTCCCACGTGTTCTTCATATAGATGGAACGATCCTTGCATAACACGTGCACCTTGATGCTAGATGTCTCGCGTATTGGCAAAAGGATGAACAAAGCTCACGTAAAAAACATAGAGTGGAAGAACATAAATTCTGGATGACCGAGAAGGAGCAATGAACCTCGTGGTGGAGCGTCTGCACTCATAATATTTAATATTATTCAATGATATAAAATTAACCAATCATCTCCACAGTAGACTGGAAGAGTACGAAACACGGCAGCCCAGTGTAGTTACATCGTACTAGTACATGGCTAACCCACGCTATCACCATATTTCTTGGCTTCCGTGTGACACATATCTCTAATAATCCAGCAGCCTGTATCGCTTCTCCCTCCTCGTCTCTATCAAAGTGCGGCGGGCTGGCGTTTTTGCCATCTATTGAGGTCGGTTAACTCATCACATGTTAGAGACATGCCAAGAGCATTCTAAAAAAATTCCTTTCATGTTCCGTTTTCAAAAAGAAAAAAATCCTTTCATGTACGAATTTTCCTATATGCTTTGAGCAACTTGCATGTCCTATACTGCTCATGTTTGATACTCTAACTTAGCTAGAGGTTAGACTAACTCATGACTAACCCAGAACTAACTATAGCCAAAAAGGTGTTTGGGTGACAGGGTTAGATTGACAATAAATGCACTTGATGGAGAGAGAAAAGTGATTTTTCAGTGGTCCCAATGAGAACTATCTCTAGTTAGCTCCTCTTGGGTGGGATAGTTTTTTTTTGGTGGGTTCAGTGCAACTTGCTCCAATTTAAACCCTCATGCTTGGATACTTTAGGGCTATTTGAGCCCCAACTAGCTCAAACTAACTCTAACCCATGGATCCAAACAGGGCCTATGGCCAGTCTCGAAACGGAGCAGTCGCATGTACCGAGAAGCGGCGCTCTCTCGGCCGTCGCACCACTTCAAAGCCGGCACCAGTGAGAGGTCGCCTCCGCTCTCGCCGGGCATAAATGCGGCACTGACGCTCCAGGGCGACGCTGACCGTTTCATGCGGGAAGCGCGCGCTGGCAAGGGAGTATAGGTTTTGAACCATTTCAGGTGTAGTACTGGTAGTTTGCAGAACTACTCAATCATTGCACTCAGTTTCCTAAGAAATTGTGGTAAAAACGTTACTCCACAGCCCGCTTCCCTTCTCCTTCCTCTTCCACCGCGCGCGCATGTCCGTGGGAAGCGACCGGTCAACCTTTATATAGGAGTGCTAGCACAAAAAGATGCATGCATGACCACTAAAATTTCCATATTAAAGCGCCGCTCCGGCGGGAGTATGGCGTATGTTGTTACCTTCGGTCGGGCCATGGCTACCGGGCGACGGCGACCAGAGAAGAGGCGACGGGAGGGGAATGAATGCAGCTACTGTTTGGGTTCGCCTTCCGGCTTAAATAAATGTGCAGCATCATGTGTACCCGCGGGTGCACAAATTGTAACATACGTGTCTGCTTAAGTGGGTGTCACGTAACTGGTGTGTATGTGAGAGAGATTCTGAGAGACAGAGTGCGTGTGTGCGACTCTACTCTTCGGACATGTACTCAACCTTTTGCATCGGGATATAAGTATAATGGTATTTACTTTAGCTAGTGATTTACGTGGCCATGTTAACGTGGTTGTGTCAAAAAAATGTCACTTCCTGCTCGTGATTTGCGTTATATAATTACAAGAAAGATTCTCGTGCATTGCATGGAACATCAATATGCATTTTTTTACAAAACACCTGTTGTGATTGACCCATGCAGGAGTAATCCCATGTGTAAAAACTAATGATATCTCGAGAATTTTATCAGAAAACTGGCATCTCGAGAATGCCATCGAAAAAATGAAAGATGAGAGATAAGGCGAGGAGGAGTGGAGCGTGGTGGTGACTGGTGGTCGGAATGGGCGGAGGCATGGGGATGGACGGCGCCGATAGGCGGCAACGGCCACCATGCATGCTAGATTATTCCAGAGACTTATTCCTTTTTTAATTGCTGAGCAATGAGGTTGTGGGAGATAATGATGTGGAGAGAGGTGCGGGTATATTTGGTAAAATTATCATAGTTTGCTTTCTATCCGTCAGATATAGATCATACGGTGTGTATTACAAGATGGCAGGCACACCATCATCGCCAACTCGTTTTTTTATAAGGGTACAGATGATAAGTTTGCTGACTACTAAAGTAAAGTGGAATTTGTCCATGTTATGCAAGTAAATAAAGGTGATTGTTTATCATACGGGTAAGGTTGGATGAAGGGTGGTAGGAAAAAATGCTCCGCCTAGAGCATGTGTGTGTGAGATAGAGTCTTAGTGTGTGTGTGTGGTGTGTGTGTGTGTGTGTGAGAGAGAGAGAGAGAGAGAGATGGTCTCTTAGTTTGTGTGTGTGTGAGAGAGAGAGAGAGAGATGGAGTCTTAGTGTGTGCGGGGGGGTGCGTGCGTGCGTGTGTGTGTGTGTG
>NC_041387.1:472469482-472528321 GCF_002162155.2 Triticum dicoccoides
GTGTGTCGCGGGGTCCTCTGTGGCGGATGTAATTTAAGTGTGCATGGCTTCATCATAGAGAGGTGATGTGTATGGGAGAGGCCACCAACAATGGGGTGCGAGAGAGAAAATGCCCGTAGAGAGGGAAGAGAAGGTGTGTGCGCGTGAGAGGAGCCGATATCGAGAGAACGTGTTTGTTCGAGAGACACCGAGGAAGACTACTATATATCGATGGTGCACGTAGGAGGGAATTAAACAAAGGGATGGTCTTATTGGTTTCGGGGATATAGGGGAAGAGTGAGAGGCGGGGGGGTAGCTAGAAGGAGATTGTTAAGTGTGAGTGTGTGTTTTACCCATCCAGGCGGAAGTTATGTGCACAAAAGAGGAGAACGGTTCGATGTGGCGTTAGGATTGACGGTAATTAACTACGTTGGATACATAGAGACCTTGAACGTGCATGTGTGAGAGGTATACGTGTATACGTGGGATGTGTGTGTGTGCGCGCGCGCATGATCGAGATAAAAGAAAGAAGACATAAGTCATAAGATCAACGACATGGGAGAGACAGATCGGTATGACAATATGCATGCATGTGAGAATGCAGGGAAGAAGGCCCGACAATTGAGCATGTGTTTTTGTCTTTAAGAGATAGTGGCGTGGGTTGGAGCATGCATCTATGGCGAGCAGAGGGAGTGAGGCACAACGATTGTGCAAAAGAGAAAAACCTATAAATCCATATGTATGGAGAGACATATATAGTGTGGGTGATAGGAAGCAAGACTCCGTGCGACAAAGAAATGTTGACGGAGAAACTACAGATAGATACAGAGATGGAGATGCTAGCTAGAGGGACATCCGCTAGTTTGGGTGTTGGAGATGACCGTCGGGTGGTTCAGAGGGTGCAGTTATATATGTGTGTGATAGGGCACTTGACTGCATGTAGAGAGAAACATATGTAGTGGGCATGATAGGAATCAAGAGTGAGGGCGAGAAAGAAGGTTGATGGAGAAACAGATAAATAGAAAGATAAAGATGCTAGCTAGTGTGCGTTAGAGATAGGAGTCGAGTGGATCAGAAGGCTGAGTTATGTGTGTGGGTGTGAGAGAGATAGAGAGAGGGTGGATGTGAGTCACATACAAACAGATATCAGAGAGAAATGAGATCCCGAGAGACGGAGTTTTGTGTCTGCGAGATAGAAAGATATTTCACAACGAGAGTGATAGCTAGAGAGACATATGAGGGAACGCAAGATATATCTAGGGAGAGACAGTGTGTGTGAGCGGCATACAAGAGAACAATGGAGAAATATGAGACCCTGGGAGACAGAGTTTGTGTTTGTGTGTGAGAAAGAGATATTTAAGAGGAAGAGTCGTAGGTTCTCATATCTAAGGAGGGAAAGACATCTCTGTATGAGGGGTGTGCGAGTGGCACACATGGGAATAGTAAAGAGAAACGAGACCCCGGGAGACAAAGTTTTGTGTTTGTGTGAGATAAAGAGATTCCACATGGAGAATCATAGTTAGAGACACATAGCAGGGAGCAGATATACTTAGAGAGAGATAGAGTGATGAAGTTCGAGGGAGAGAGTACTGTCAGTGTGTTATGAAGATAAAAGATCATTGTCGACATACAGGTAGCACGAGAGATACCTGAGAGACGATGAACACGTATAGGTCCAGAGAGATAGTCCTATATAAGCATGAGTGATAGCTATATGAGACGAATATCTGGATTAAAGGGGATTCAAATATTTAAAATGGAGATCACGACATCGATAATATCATAACGCAAATTGGTGTATCAAACATGCATATTCATTTGAATTTGGGCACGCGTGTAATGTTATATAGTTTATGAATATTGGTGATCTATATATTCTTTAATTACAAACAATGCATGGTTTATATGCAATTAATGTCTAAACGGGATTACACTATATGTTGCATGTGTGAAACACATTATACATGTTTGAGGAGTAAAAAAACCCGCATGAAACACACATTAATTGGAGACAGTTAGCGAGGAATTCATACATTGGATTTCAACATAAAGTGGTTTCAAATATTTGAAAATCCAAATTGATGGATACAACCTTATGAATCTGAGATCATGCCATTTGTAAACCATATTTATGTATAAATGGTGTTGTGCTTTTGAAAGTATATATAAAAAATGATGTATATAGAATGTAATTCCAATTGAAAATGGATCCCGCCCGAAAAAAATAGAATACAAACGAGATTCGAATTGAGTTGGCACGAGCGTAAACATGCACTCTGCAAAATTTGAACGAAGCGGGCAAAGTCGCAGTAGCCGCCCGAAACCAAAATCTGCGAGATGGAAATTACTACTGCCTATCCCTGCCACGCAAAGCCTATCTGCTCGATTTCTATAGGTTTCGATAGGGGTAGGTTTGTAATTTCACCCAAATGTGACGTAACCGCCTCTCACCCGGATTCATACACGATGGGCACCAAAACACAGTGTGTCCTCGGCCGAAATCGACTCCCTCCCCGATTCATATTCATATACACGTGGGCGCCAAAAACAAACTCTCGTCGGCAAATATTCGGTGCATGTGAGATTACCGTCCTATCCCCAACCGACTAATGTTGCTGTGATGTAGTAGAAATTTGAAACGGGGGCTAAGTTTGTAAATTTCATCGCATTTGAGACAAGCGCACCCTGAATACATGGTTCCCCCCTTCCGCTCTACCTCCCTTTTCCCCATTCGTACTCCGTGGGCGCCGAAACACCCTCTCCACCCCACCCTCCTCCGTCCGCTGCCGCTCGCCACCCCATCCACCGCCATCCTCCTCCACCATGTCGGAGCTGATACGCCGACGCTGCCGTCCATTACAAGAGATCGACCTCTCCCATCCACGTCTTTGGACCGGGATCCTTGCATCCCGTCCTCTCGCTTCATCCCCGCTGTCGTCCACCTTGCTGGCGCCGCTCCTACGACCGTCTCGTCTACCGCGCCCCACCGCCAGCGTATACCCTCCTAGATCTGGTTCCACACCACCGACAGTCATCGCTACCGCAGCACCGTCAAATTCTCAGCAGATGCGCACACGGCGCCACACCAGAGGCGGTACCTTTTTGTATCTGCTCAACTTATTTATCGCAGCAAGAAAATAGATCGCCACTGCTTTACTCTGATTTCTTGTCTTGGTTGCGAAGTTTCCTTTGTCCGGTTTGCACCTTCAGATCCGCCATGGCACGCTCAACACTATACTCTCAATGCTTACGGTTTTCCCCTTTTATATTCCACACTAGTTAAATCACAGTAGACTAAATTTTTCAGAGCTCGCCGGAGTTTGTCGGTGCGAACGAAGGGGCTCAGGTGGTTGTGGGGCCTCGCCGAATGAAGAAAACTCGACGTGGGTGGGGGTTGGGGCAGGGGTGGGGGTGGGGGTGGCAGAGGAACACAGGCGGTGGGGGTCGGTGGTCCGACCGGCGGCACGTGCGGTGTTCTGTATGGGAAGAATCAGAGACGAGGAAGAAGATGGGTTAGGAGACATAGGATCTTCATCCAACCGCTTGAAATGGTCGAGAGATAGCTGGGAGTTGCATTCTTAATGCACTCTGGTTCATCATGTGTGGGCACTACGCAACCAACATTTTATTATCCAAAATCTGCTTGCTCTTATTTACCATGTTCCTCTTCCGTTCTTCTTTAATATGTACTCTCTCCGTTCCTAAATACAAGTCTTTGTATAGATTCCACCATGGACTACATATGGAGAAAAATGAGTGAATCTACACTCTAAAATGTATCTGGATACATCTGTATGTGATCTATATTGAAAATCTCTACCAAGACTTATATTTTGGAACGGAGGGAGTTTGATAGTAGTACAGTATGTTCCTTGTACTGAAGATGAGCAGGGACATTTGCAGTGTAGAGGTCTATACGGTCGGTTGTGATGGACACTTTGAGCCTCTTTGATTCGTAGGATCTTGTAAACATAGGAATAGGATTTGTAGTGGCCTGCCCACTTGAATCCTATAAGAACAGCAAGGAAATACGGGGAGTTGTGTCGCCTTTGAGAGTTACACTGATATTAATAGTATCGCACCTTCGCTTGAAGAGAGCTGGTATCCGAAGCCTTTCTAGCCGTACTGGCAAACTAGCACATATATTCTAGCAAGTTCCAGTTTGCTGATTTTACTCTGATGCTTAAGGTTTTCTTGTTATCTACACTATGATCTGTGTAGCTGCTTTGTGTCGCACTAGCAGCAGTCCACTCTTGAAGCTAAACACTGCAATGACTTACAAAATTGGCACCAAGGCATTGAGTGCCATTCTGGATGCAATGAAACTCATACGCTCCCCACCTGTTGACTCTTGTTCAGAATATGATCCTAATGACTCTTGTTCAAAATTGCCACATATAGAGAGACAGCATGGAATTGCATTTCTTTGGGTGATGTGATTCATCATGAGTGGGCAACCAACATTGTATGCAATGAAGCGGAACCTCAAGAATATGCTTCCTCTTCTGTTCTTTAACATGTTCCTCTTTGTTTATTCTGTATTTAGTATGTACAGTATGTTCCTTGTTAGGAAGGGGCGCAGGGACATCTGCAGTCAACAGCTGATAGAGCTGGCCTGTACGTGATCGATAGGATTTCAATTACTAGCGGCAATACAACATCGTATTTTCAAGCCAGTTCCACTTTCCTGATTTATATATCGTGGTTATGGTGTACCCCTGTTATGTACACTATGATCTGCCTAGTTGCTGAGTGCTCTTGTTATCATGGTTTGGCAATAAACTCTCTATATAGTATATTATGAACCTGTCATCTGCCAGCTATCCTTACTTCTGGAGCCTATTTTTTGTGTACTTGTGCCAGATTATATAAATGCAAGCACCATATTACAGCACACATGAGCTCTCTCATCAGAATCCACTTATAGCACACAAGTGTTTACAGGGGCGCCCCTATATTAGAATATCATCTGCATTACAAAGATAATCTCACAACTATTTATGTTTTCATGGTTCTCGGATATTATACGCAATTACAGTGAATATCAGAATCCGCGCATCAGAAGAATATTGTGGAACACTGCAATGACTTACAAAATTGGCACCAAGGCATTGAGTGCCATTCTGGAAGCAATGAAACTCATACGCTCCCCACCTGTTGATTCTTGTTCAGAATATCATCCTAATGACTATTCTAACCACGAGGAGTCAAAGGCAGATGGCCTGTCCTATTCACCCATCAAGGTGCCTGTTCTAATTTGGCAAGGTTTTATTGATTGCACGTATCTTGCATATGTTGTCTTGCATTTCTTCTACTTTGTTGCACCGCCATCTGCTTAGTTTACTCATCATATAACTCGAGATGCCATGCCCATCCATTATCAATACATATTCCATCTGTCATCATACCATGTTTTTCCACTCAAATGTTGTTCTTGTGCATCAGACATCAAAAAGGAAGAGGGTGATTGCCGAACCCGAAGGAGCACCAGCAAAGTCCTTGGAAAACATGGTGGTGCCGGAGAAATCAGACAGCGCCCCACTTATATTGGTTGTACAACCAGTGACACAAAACGTAGGACCGACTCCAGCAGACTGTACCCATACTTCACTGGACACACCACTAGCCCCACCACACAGGACCTGCACTCCAGCAAAAGGTATACCGATTTCATTTGCCATAGCACCAGCAGTACCACAGAAAAATCCCACTCTAGCAAAAAGTACAGCAAGTCAACCGGCCGAAGACCTATCCCAACTGCAGAGACGGCCAATTCCTGCAGATTGGAACCCCATTCCATTTATTCCTAGTTTAAAAGACAATGCTTTCAATGTTGTTAGGGACTACGTGCATATATTCCCATCATGGGAAGATTGTAGTGAAGACAAACACCATTTTCACATCTTACAGTCCAACTTATGTGTAAGTGCTATTATTCATGGTTATTATTTTCCTGGTTTCTGCTGATCGAACACATCAATGACTTACATTACATTGTTGTAACTAGGCAAGGGTCAATCTGGATAGTCATGACAAGGAAAGCTTGCTTGTGCTTTTCAAGGAAGCATTGCAGCAGTATCGATGTTACCTGAGGAAATCACACTTTGATGGCAAGTCTATAAACAAATTTCCGGCGAAGTCTCCTGTGCTAAATTTAGAAGACATTGAATGGAAAAACCTTGTTATGCACTGGTCTCGTCCCCAGGATGAGGTACTGTCTACAAAATCACATGACAATTTGAACTTCTACTTTTCCGCATGTGCGTTACGGATCTTTTTTGCAGGAAATCTGCTCGAAGAAGAATTCTGGTTTGAAAAGAACGACAGGATATTGCAAATATGCTGCCCACTGCTTTGCTCTTGTTAGTACATGTTGTCCTGTATCACTGTACTTGCATACATACCTGGTTCATTATGTGACAGCAGTATGCATGATAGCTTGCTTATCAATTGTTCGCTCCAAATTATATGATCTGTATGAATGGTTACATTAGTGTAGAATATATCCAATGCCAATGAATTTTTTTAGCTCTGCATTGTTCTTGTAAGTACATGTTGTCCTTTATCACTGTACTTATATTGACAGGTAGTTGTTCATGTACCATCACTCTGCAGCTTATTTTCCTTTGCCCTCCATTTTCTACACATCAGATATATATTTACTCTTACCATAAGGTTGGTACTGAAGAAGATTAGCTATGCATTGCTCTTGGCTGTGCCTTTTGCCTGTATCGCTGCACATACATTTATAGCAACTTGGTTATGTAGCATCACTCTTCATCTTATCTTAAATATTCTCCATTTTTTCGTATATTATCACATCTATATATACTCTTAACAAAATGTAGAATAAAGGCAATGCTTATGAAGAAGATTCTGTGGTAAACTTCTTGAATTGCCCCCCCCCATCAGCATGGACAAGGGCTTGATAGAGCCTATCTTCAGCAGTAATGTAAGTTTGTCCTTCTCAAGCCTTCAAACATTGTTGTGTATATTTGGTTAGGCATGAATGCAACAACTCTTTATTTTTGGTGTTTGCATCAAATTGCATGTTTAAAGTTTCTGATGTACTTCATAAACAAAAGTTTGTCCTTCTCAATTTAAGTTTTCAGTTGTACAACCAAGTTCCTTCTTCATACCATGTAAATTAAACTATATAGAGGAAGTGATCTTCTTTTGCACTGCATGTATGCTTCTGTTCTTCATCCGTAATCCAGTGGTCTGGTGAACCTACCCACTACAGCACAATGTCATATTCTGCAATGTCTTAACTATGAACAATGTCATATCATTCTACTATTATTTAAACCGTCTCTTTATTTGCCAATCTGAAATGGGATAAATTGATAGCACACTAACCATTGATACTTATGAGTTCTTGATCTGTAATCCAGTGGTGTCGTGAAGCTGCCAACTCCTTCACAATGTCATTTCCTGCCATGTCTTGACCTGAACAATACCATGTTGTGTTAATGCATTTTTAAACTGTGTCACTTTATTCGTCAGTAAGAAATGTGATGAAGTGTCAGCACTGATACTTTTATGTGGAAAACTTGTCATCTGTCTGCTTGTTTATCTTTCAGAGTGAGGAAGATATAAGTGTTGAACAAGCGCATGTTGGGGAACGTAGCACAAATACAAAATTTTTTACGCAACACCAAGATCAATCTATGGAGATTCTAGCAACAAGAGAGAGAGAGGGAGTGCATCTTCATACCCTTGAAGATCGCTAAG
The DNA here is from genome assembly GCF_002162155.2 of Triticum dicoccoides. Taxonomy (NCBI): domain Eukaryota; kingdom Viridiplantae; phylum Streptophyta; class Magnoliopsida; order Poales; family Poaceae; genus Triticum; species Triticum dicoccoides. Next base: position 472,477,196 of record NC_041387.1, read on the forward strand.
CGGAAGCGTTACAAGAACGTGGATGATGGAGTCGTACTCGTGGCGATTCAAATCGTGGAAGATCTGATCTAGCGCCGAACAGACGGTGCCTCCGCATTCAACACACGTACAGCCCGGGGACGTCTCCTCCTTCTTGATCTAGCAAGGGGAGAGGAGTAGTTGAGGGAAAAACTCCAACAGCACGACGGCGTGGTGGCGATGGAGCTCGTGGTTCTCCGGCAAGGCTTCGCCAAGCACTACGGAGGAGGAGGATGTATTGGAGGAGGGAGAGGGCTGCGCCAGGGGAAGGGTGTGGCCGCCCTCTCTCTCCCTCACTATATATAGGGGGCAGGGGGGAGGAGGAGGCGCCCTAGGGTTTCCCTAGGGGAGGGCGGCAGCCACAGGGGAAACCCTAGATGGGTTTGGGCGCCCCCACCCCTAGGAAACTTGCCCCCCAAGCCGGGAGGGGTGGCTGCCCTAGGGGTGGTGCCCCCACCTCTCCAAGTTACAGGAGATGGGGTGGGAGGGGCGCTCATCCCCTTAGTGGGCTGATGTGCCCCCTCCCCTTGGCCCATAAGGCCCCCAACGCTTGTCGAGGCCTCCGAAACCCCTTTCGGACACGCTGGTCATCACCTGGTACCCCCGGAACAATTCCGGACTCCAATACCCTTCGTCCAATATACCGATCTTTACCTCCAGACCATTCCGGAGTTCCTCGTCACGTCCCGGATCTCATGCGTGACTCCGAACAACCTTCTGTAACCACATACTATTCCCATTACAACTCTAGCGTTACCGAACCTTAAGTGTGTAGACCCTACGGGTTCGGGAATCATGCAGACATGACCGAGACAGCTCTCTGGCCAATAACCAACAGCGGGATCTGGATACCCATGTTGGCTCCCACATGTTCCACGACGATCTCATTGGATGAACCACGATGTCGGGGATTCAATCAATCCCGTATACAATTCCCTTTGTCAATCGGTACGTTACTTGCCCAAGATTTGATCGTCGGTATCCCAATACCTCGTTCAATCTCGTTAACGTCAAGTCACTTTACTCGTTCCGTAATGCATGATCCCGTGACTAACTACTTAGTCATATTGAGCTCATTACAATGATGCATTACCGAGTGGGCCCAGAGATACCTCTCCATCATACGGAGGGACAAATCCCAGTCTCGATTCGTGCCAACCCAACAGACACTTTCGGAGATACCTGTAGTGCACCTTCATAGCCACCCAGTTACATTGTGACATTTGGTACACCCAAAGGACTCCTATGGTATCCGGGAGTTACACAATCTCATGGTCTAAGGAAATGATACTTGACATTAGAAAAGCCTTAGCAAACAAACTACACGATCTTGTCCTATGCTTAGGATTGGGTCTTGTCCATCACATCATTCTCCTAATGATGTGATCCTGTTATCAATGACATCCAATGTCCATAGTCAGGAAACCATAACCATCTATTGATCAACGAGCTAGTCAACTAGAGGCTTACTAGGGACATGTTTTGGTCTATGTATTCACACATGTATTATGGTTTCCGGTTAATACAATAATAGCATGAACAATAGACAATTATCATGAACAAGGAAATCTTATAACACAGCCAAGAACTCCTTCTTTGCCGATCTATTTTGAACTCCTTCAAAATCTTGTCACGGTATGTGTTCGTTTGAAAGTACTATTAAGCGATTTTGATCTATCCTTATAGATCTTGATGCTCAATGTTCAAGTAGCTTAATCCATGTTTTCCATTTAAAAACACTTTTCAAATAACCCTATATGCTTTACAGAAACTCTACATCATTTCTGATCAACAATATGTCAACAACATATACTCATCAGAAATTCTATAGTGCTCCCACTCACTTCTTTGGAAATACAAGTTTCTCATAAACTTTGTATAAACCCAAAATCTTTGATCATCTCATCAAAGCGTATATTCCAACTCTGAGATGCTTACTCCAGTCCTTAGAAGGATTGCTGGAGCTTTGCATACTTGTTAGCATCTTTCAGGATTGTCAAAACCTTCTAGTTGTATCACATACAAACTTTCCTCAAGAAAATCATCGAGGAAACAATGTTTTGACATCCTATCTGCAAGATTTCATAAATAATGCAGTAATTGCTAATATAATTCCAACAGACTCTTAGCATCACTATGAGTGAGAAAGTCTCATCGTAGTCAACTCCTTGAACTTGTCGGAAAATATCTTAACGACAAGTCGAGCTTTCTTAATGGTGATACTTACCATCATTGTCCGTTTTCCTTTTAAAATCCATCTGCACCCAACAGCCTTACGACCATCAAGTGGTTCCTCCAAAGTCCATACGTTGTTTTCATACATGGATCCTCTCTCGCATTTTATGGCCTCGAGCCATTCATCAGAATCTGGGCCCACCATCGCTTCTCCATAGCTCGTAGGTTCGTTGTTGTCTAGCAACATGACCTCCAAAACAGGATTATGTACCACTCTGGAGTAGTACGTATCTTTGTCGACCTATGAGTTTTGGTAGTGACTTGATCCGAAGTTTCATGATCAATATCATCAGCTTCCACTTCAATTGGTGTAGGCGCCACAGGAACAACTTCATATGCCCTGCTACACACTGGTTGAAGTGACAGTTCAATAACCTCATCAAGTATCCACCATCCTCCCACTCAATACTTTCGAGAGAAACTTTTCCTCTAGAAAGGACCCGATTCTAGAAACAATCCCTTTTGCTTCCAGAACTAAGACAGGAGGTATACCCAATTGTTTTTGGGTGTCCTATGAAGATGCATTTATCCGCTTTGGGTTTGAGCTTATCAGCTTGAAACTTTTTCACATAAGCGTCGCAGCCCCAAACTTTCAAGAAACGACAACTTAGGTTTCTCTAAACCATAGTTCATACGGTGTCATCTCAACGGAATTGCGTGGTACCCTATTTAAAGTGAATGCGGTTGTCTCTAATGCCTAACCCATAAACAATAGTGGTAATTCAATAAGAGACATCATGGTATGCACCATATCCAATATGGTGCAGTTATGATGTTCGGACACATCATCACACTATGGTTTTCCAGGCGGTGTTAGTTCTGAAACAATTTCCACAATGTCTTAATTGTGTGCCAAACTCGTAACTCAGATATTCATCTCTATGATCATATCATAGACATTTTATCCTCTTGTCACGACGATCTTCAACTTCACTCTGAAATTACTTGAACCTTTCAATAATTCAGACTTGTGTTTCATCAAGTAAATACACTTAGCATCTACTCAAATCATCTGTGAAGTAAGAAATAACAATATCCACTGCGTGCCTCAGCACTCATTGGACTACACACATCAAAAGGTATTACTTCCAACAAGTTGCTTTCTTGTTCCATCTCACTGAAAAACGAGGCCTTTCAGTCATCTTGCCCATGTGGTATGATTTGCATGTCTCAAGTGATTCAAAATCAAGTGAGTCAAAACAATCCATCTGCATGGAGTTTCTTCATGCGTATATACCAATAGACATGGTTCGCATGTCTCAAACTTTTCAAAAACAAGTGAGTCCAAAGATCTATCAACATGGAGCTTCTTCATGCGTTTTATACCAATATGACTAAAATGGCAGTGCCACAAGTAGGTGGTACTATATAATTACTATCTTATATCTTTTGGCATGAACATGTGTATCACTACGATCAAGATTCAATAAACCATTCATTTTAGGTGCATAGACCATTGAAGGTATTATTCAAATAAACAGAGTAACCATTATTCTCCTTAAATGATAACCGTATTGCGATAGACATAATCCAATCATGTCTATGCTCAACACAAACACTAAATAACAATTATTTAGGTTTAACACCGATCCCGATGGTAGAGGGAGCGTGCGATGTTTGATCACATAAACCTTGGAAATACTTCCAACACATATCGTCACCTCGCCTTTAGCTAGTCTCCGTTTATTCCGTAGCTCTTTTATTTCGAGTTACTAACACTTAGCAATCGGACCGGTATCTTAATACGCTGGTGCTACTAGGAGTACTAGAAAAGTACACATTTAATATAATGTATATCCAATATACTTCTGTCAACCTTGCCAGCCTTCTCATCTACCAAGTATCTAGGGTAGTTCTGCTTCAGTGACCGTTCCCTCATTACATAAGCACTTAGTCTCGGGTTTGGGTTCAACCTTGGGTTTCTTCACTAGAGCAGCAACTATTTTGTCGTTTCATGAAGTATCCCTTCTTGCCCTTGCCCTTCTTGAAACTAGTGGTTTCACTAACCATCAACAATTGATGTTCCTTTTTGATTTCTACTTTCGCGGTGTCAAACATCATGAATAGCTCAAGGATCATCATATCTATCCTTGATATGTTATAGTTCATCATGAAGCTCTAGTAGCTTGGTGGCAGTGACTTCGGAGAAACATCACTATCTCATCTGGAAGATTAACTCCCACTCGATTCAAGTGATTGTAGTACTCAGACAATCTAAGCACATGCTCAACGATTGAGCTTTTCTCCCTTAGTTTGTAGGCCAAGAAACTCGTTAGAGGTCTCATACCTCTTGACGTGGGCACTAGCCTGAAATCCCAATTTCATCCCTTGGAACATCTCATATGTTCCGCGACGTTTGAAAATCGTCTTCGGCGCCTCAATTCTAAGCCATTTAATTACTGAACTATCACGTAGTCATCAAAACGTGTATGTTAGATGTTCTCAACATCCACAGACGACGTTCGAGGTTTTGCACACCGAGCGGTGCATTAAGGACATAAGCCTTCTACGCAGCAATAAGGACAATCCTCAGTTTACGGACCCAGTCTGCATAATTGCTACTATCAACTTTCAACTAAATTTTCTCTAGGAAAATATCTAAAATAGTAGAACTAAAGCGCAAGTTACTAAATAATTGCAAAGACCTTTTGACTATGTTCATGATAATTAAGTTCATATAATCAAATTATTTAACGAACTCCCACTTAGATAGACATCCCTCTAGTCATCTAAGTGATACATGATCCGAGTCAACTAGGCCGTGTCCGATCATCACGTGAGACGGCTTAGTCATCATCGGTGAACATCTTCATGTTGATCGTATCTACTATACGACTCATGTTCGATCTTTCGGTCTCTTGTGTTCCAAGGCCATGTCTGTACATGCTAGGCTCGTCAAGTCAACCTAAGTGTTTTGCATGTGTAAATCTGGTTTACACCCGTACTATGCGAACGTTAGAATCTATCACACCCGATCATCACGTGGTGCTTCGAAACAACGAACTTTCGCAACGGTGCACAGTTAGGGGGAACACTTTCTTGAAATTTTAGTGAGGGATCATCTTATTTATGCTACCGTCGTTCTAAGCAAATAAGATGTAAACACATGATAAACATCTCATGCAATCAAATAGTGACATGATATGGCCAATATCATTTGCTCCTTTTGATCTCCATCTTCGGGGCGCCATGATCATCATCGTCACCGGCATGACACCATGATCTCCATCATCATGATCTCCATCATCGTGTCTCCATGAAGTTGTCTCGCCAACTATTACTTCTACTACTATGGCTAACGGTTTAGCAATAAAGTAAAGTAATTACATGGCATTTTCAATGACACGGAGGTCATATAATAAATAAAGACAACTCCTATGGCTCCTGCTGGTTGTCATACTCATCGACATGCAAGTCGTGATTCCTATTACAAGAACATGATCAATTTCATACATCACATATATATAATTCATCACATCCTTTTGGCCATATCACATCACATAGCACACCCTGCAAAAACAACTTAGACGTCCTCTAATTGTTGTTGCATGTTTTACGTGGCTGCTATGGGTTTCTAGCAAGAACGTTTCTTACCTACGCAAAAGCCACAACAGTGATATGCCAATTGCTATTTACCCTTCCTAAGGACTCTTTTCATTGAATCTGATCCGACTAAAGTGGGAGAGACTGGCACCCGCTAGCCACCTTATGCAACAAGTGCATGTCAGTCGGTGGAACCTATCTCACGTAAGTGTACGTGTAAGGTCGGTCCGGGCCGCTTCATCACACAATACCGTCGAAACAAGATAGGACTAGTAACGGTAAGCATATCGAACAAAATCAACGCCCACAACAACTTGTGTTCTACTCGTGCATAGAATCTACGCAATAGACCTAGCTCATGATGCCACTGTTGGGTAACGTAGCACAAATTCAAAATTTTCTACGCAACACCAAGATCAATCTATGGAGATTCAAGCAACAAGAGATAGAGAGCGAGTGCATCTTCATACCCTTGAAGATCGCTAAGCGTAAGCGTTACAAGAACGTGGATGATGGGGTCATACTCGCGGCGATTCAAAGCGCGGAAGATCCGATCTAGCACCGAACGGACGGCGCCTCCGCGTTCAACACACGTACAGCCCGGGGACGTCTCATCCTTCTTGATTCAGCAAGGGGAGAGGAGAAGTTCAGGGAAAAACTCCAGCAGCACGACGGCGTGGTGGCGATGGAGCTCGTGGTTCTCCGGCAAGGCTTCGCCAAGCACTACGGAGGAGGAGGATGTGTTGGAGGAGGGAGAGGGCTGCGCTAGGGGAAGGGTGCGGCTGCCCTCTCTCTCCCTCACTATATATAGGGGAAGGGGGGAGGAGGAGGCGCCCTAGGGTTTCCCTAGGGGAGGGGCAGCGGCCACAGGGGAAACCCTAGATGGGTTTGGGCACCCCCACCCCTAGGAAACTTGCCCCCCAAGCCGGGAGGGGTGGCTGCCCTAGGGGTGGTGCCCCCACCTCTCCAAGTTACGTGAGATGGGGTGGGAGGGGCGCTCAGCCCCTTAGTGGGCTGATGTGCCCCCTCCCCTTGGCCCATAAGGCCCCCCAACGCTTGCCGGGGCCCCTGAAACCCCTTTCGGACACGCTGGTCATCACCTGGTACTCCCGGAACAATTCCGGACTCCAATACCCTTCATCCAATATACCGATCTTTACCTGCGGACCATTCCAGAGTTCCTCATCACGTCCGGGATCTCATCCGGGGCTCCGAACAACCTTCACTAACCACATACTATTCCCATTACAACTCTAGCGTCACTGAACCTTAAGTGTGCAGACCCTACGGGTTCGGGAATCATGCAGACATGACCGAGACAGCTCTCTGGCCAATAACCAACAGCGGGATCTGGATACCCATGTTGGCTCCCACATGTTCCACAATGATCTCATCGGATGAACCACGATGTCGGGGATTCAATCAATCCCATATACAATTCCCTTTGTCAATCGGTATGTTACTTACCCGAGATTTGATCGTCGGTATCCCAATACCTCATTCAATCTCGTTACCGGCAAGTGACTTTACTTGTTCCGTAATGCATGATCCCGTGAATAACTACTTACTCACATTGAGTTCGTTATGATGATGCACTACCGAGTGGGCCCAGAGATACCTCTCCATCATACAGAGTGACAAATCCCAGTCTCGATTCGTGCCAACCCAACAGACTCTTTTGGAGATACCTGTAGTGCACCTTTATAGCCACCCAGTTACGTTGTGACGTTTGGTACACCCAAAGCACTCCTACGGTATCCAGGAGTTACACAATCTCATGGTCTAAGGAAATGATACTTGACATTAGAAAAGCCTTAGCAAACGAACTACACGATCTTGTGCTATGCTTAGGATTGGGTCTTGTCCATCACATCATTCTCCTAATGATGTGATCCCGTTATCAATGACATCCAATGTCCATAGTCAGGAAACCATAACCATCTATTGATCAACGAGCTAGTCAACTAGAGGCTTACTAGGGACATGTTTTGGTCTATGTATTCACACATGTATTACGGTTTCCAGTTAATACAATTATAGCATGAACAATAGACAATTATCATGAACAAGGAAATACAATAATAACCATTTTATTATTGCCTCTAGGGCATATTTCCAACAGCGCAGTCTCATCATCTTGCTCATGTGCTTGCGCTGCAGGTTGCCAGCAGGGCTAAGCTTTCTTGAACTCTATTGAAGTGCTGTCGATTTTGTATATTATTTTGCCGGCGTGTTTATTTGCACTGGTGGCGATCTTTGATGCCCAGTGTATGTAATATGTTGTCTGCTTGTGCTTTATTATCATAGTGGCGAACTTTGATGCCCAGTGGATGTAATATGTCGTAATTTCCTTATTGTATAGTCTAGGTGTTTTTCTTATTCATGATGTTGCAGTTATTTTACTGTATATATATATCCTGTCTTCATAGTAAAGCGGCCAAACCGTAAAATTACGGTACATAATCGGGCCGTCATGCAATCACGATGTATGATCCGCATCATGGGCCCCGTCAAACTGGCCCACTAGTAGATTCGGGCCTTTAATAGGCCGAGTAACCCCGGGCCCTCTTTTCGCAAGAAAACTCAATGGGCATTTAGGAGGCTGAGAAGTAGGTTGGGCCTGAAACGTGCTGAACAACTCACAGGCCGGCAGCAGCCCGATATGGACCCCGGCCCATGATTGTGCGAATCAAATCACGGGATTTTAACAGGCCAAAATTTTCTCGGTCCTTGTTTGGCCCAATCAGATATCGGCTGCGAGCAGGCCGGATGCAAACCGAGCCGTAGTTAGGCCCAACTATATGACGGGCTTTTAACATGCCGAAATTAATATAGGGCCGAAATGTTAAACTGGCCCTTAACAGGCCGAAACTAATATCAGGCCGATTTACTAAATGGGCCTTTTGCAAGTGGGCCCAAAAGCATAGCATCCAGTTAATGGGCCAAATCTGATATGGGCCATAATTGAGGCCGAAGCCTCTTAAAGGGCCGGACCTGATCTAGGTCGTGATTTGGCCCAGAATGTGGGAGGCTTTTAACGGGTGGGATCTCATATGGGCCATTATTAGGCCCGAAACGTGGAAGGCAATTAATGGACCGGATCAAATATGGGCCGGCATTTGGGCCAAAACATGGCAGCCAGTTAATGGGCCGGCCTACTAGGGTCCTCAAAATCTTGTGGGCCTACAGTTGGGCATGCCCATTAGTGTCAGCGAAATCTCGTGCGCCTTTAGCTGGCCGGCCCATTATGATCCACAAGCATTTTGTGGGCCTTTACCTGGGCCGGCCCATTATGGCACACAAAAATCTTGTGGGCCTTTACCTGGGCCGGCCCATTATGGCCCACGAAATCTTGTGGGCCTTTAGCTGGGCCAGCCCATTATGGTCCGCAAAATCTCGTTGGCCTTTAGCTGGGCCGGCCCATTATGGTCCGCAAAATCTTGTGGGCCTTTAGTTGGGCCGGCCCATTTAAACTTGATGGGTCGTGCCATGTGTCGATGTATAATAGGCGCCTTCTGTCCAATGAGTGGATGACATCTGTCCCAACGATGAGCCGACACGTGTTTCCTCCAGCCAATGATGATTTTACACGTGGAAAATCCCCATTGGTCGGGGCTGCTAACGGGTTATCGGATCCAAAACCCGACCCGATAGCTTAACGGCTTTACATTATGGTGGATGCCACGTGTCGGTCACCCTTGACGAAAGCACTTCTGTGACGCGCGATTTATCATCATGGAAGTGGACACTTCCGTGATGATAATTTTGGTAATGTCATGGAACACTTCTACGACAGCACATGTATGACTATCTTGATTCTGTCATAAAATCGTCAAGGATGTACATGCATGACAAAAAACGCGACCTACTGTGACAAACATGTATCATCACGGAAGTGTATTTTTTTGTAGTGTTTGTTGCCAGAAAACAGGGTAAGGAAAAGAGAACCATGGGTTCAAAAACCTATGCCCTTGATGACCCACAAGTGTAGGGGATCTATCGTAGTCCTTTTGATAAGTAAGAATATCAAACCCAACGAGGCGCAGAAGGAAATGACAAGCGGTTTTCAGTAAGGTATTCTCTGCAAGCACTGAAATTGTAGGTAACAGATAGTTTTGTGATAGGATAATTTGTAATGGGTAACAAGCAATGAAAGTAAATAAGGTGCAGCAAGGTGGCCCAATCCTTTTTTTAGCAAAGGACAAGCCTGGACAAGTTCTTATATGAGAAAAGCGCTCCCGAGGACACATGGGAATTATCGTCAAGCTAGTTTTCATCACGTTCATATGATTTGCGTTTGTTACTTTGATAATTTGATATGTGGGTGGAACGGTGCTTGGGTACTGCCCTTTCTTGGACAATCATCCCACTTATGATTAACCCCTATTGCAAGCATCCGCAACTACAAAAGAAGTATTAAGGTAAACCTAACCATAGCATGAAACATGTGGATCCAAATCAGCCCCTTACGAAGCAACGCATAAAATAGGGTTTAAGCTTCTGTCACTCTAGCAACCCATCATCTACTTATTACTTCCCAATGCCTTCCTCTAGGCCCAAACAATGGTGAAGTGTCGTGTAGTCGATGTTCACATAACACCACTAGAGGATAGACAACATACATCTTATCAAAATATCGAAGAATACCAAATTCACATGACTACTTATAGCAAGACTTCTCCCATGTCCTCAGGAACAAACGTACTACTCACAAATCATATTCATGTTCAGAATCAGAGGGGTATTGATATGCATTAAGGATCTAAACATAGGATCTTCCACCAAATAAACCAACTAGCTTCAACTACAAGGAGTAATCGACACTACTAGCAACCCAGAGGTACCAATCTGAGGTTTTGATACAAAGATTGGATACAAGAGATGAACTAGGGTTTGAGAGGAGATGGTGCTGGTCAAGATGTTGATGGAGATTGACCCCCTCCCGATGAGAGGATCGTTGGTGATGATGATGGTGATGATTTCCCCCTCCCGGAGCGAAGTTTCCTCGGCAGAACAGCTCCGCCAGAGCCCTAGATTGGTTCCGCCAAGGTTCCGCCTCGTGGCAGTGGAGTTTCGTCCCGTAAGCTTGCTTATGATTTTTTCCAGGGTAAGAGACTTCATATAGCAAAAGATGGGCACCGGAGGCCTATTAGGGGGCCCACGAGGTAGGGGGCCGCGCCCTAGGGGGTGGGCGTGCCCCCCACCCTTGTGACCTGGGTGTGGGCCCCCTGACACTGATTCCTTCGCCAGTATTTTTTTTATTAAATCCAAAAATGACTTTCGAGGAGTTTCAGGACTTTTGGAGCTGTGCAGAATAGGTCTCTAATATTTGCTCCTTTTCCAGCCCAAAATTCCAGCTGCCGGCATTCTCCCTCTTTATGTAAACCTTGTAAAATAATAGAGAATAGCCATAAGTATTGTGACATAATGGGTAATAACATACCATAATGCAATAAATATTGATATAAAAGCATGATGCAAAATGGACGTATCAACTCCCCCAAGCTTAGACCTCGCTTTTCCTCAAGCGGAAGCCGATATCAAAAAATATGCCCACATGTTTAGAGATAGAGGTGTCGATAAAAATAAAATACAGACATGCAGGCATCATGATCATTCTTATAATAGCAACATATATATACATATATTGTCATATAATTTCTTATGCTCAAGTAACAATCTATTCACAATGTCAAGTATGGTTCAGAAACTTCATTGAGAACTAACAAACTATAATCTTAGTCATTGAAGCAATTGCAATTTATCATAACATAGGAAAGAGTCAACATAAGAGCTTTTCAGCAAGTCCACATACTCAACTATCATTTAGTCTTTCGTAATTGCTGACACTCACGCAATACTTGTGGTTATGGAGTTTTAATCGGAAACAGAGAAAGATAGGGGCTTCTAGTGTTGCCTCCCAACGTTTTACCTCAAGGGTAATGTCAAAATAATATTTTATGCTAACGAACATCCAATTTGATATATGTATCAGGATCTTTCCAACACGAGGTGCTTGCCAAAGGATAAAATAAAAAGGAGAGGTGAAGATCACCTCGACTCTTGCACAAAGTAAAAGATAGGCCCTTCGAGGAGGGAAGCAGAGGTTGGCATGTGCTTTTATGGTTGGATGCACAAAATCTTAATGCGAAAGAATGTCACTTTATATTGCCACTTTTGATATGAACCTTTATTATGCAGTCCGCCGCTTTTATTACTTCCATATCACACGATCGTATAAAGCTTATTTTCTCCACACTAATAAGTCATACATATTTAGGGCGCAAATTTTATTGCATGCAACATGACAACTTACTTGAAGGATCTTACTCAATCCATAGGTAGATATGGTGGACTCTCATGGCAAAACTGGTTTAAGGGTATTTCGGAAGCACAAGTAATTTTTACTTAGTGCAAGGAATTTGGCTAGCATGAGGGGGAAAGGCAAGCTCAATATGTTGGATGATCCATGACAGTATACTTTAACTAAGATGTGAGAAAGCATAACCCATTACGTTGTCTTCCTTGTCCAACATCAACTCTTTTAGCATGTCATATTTTAATGAGTGCTCACAATCATAAAAGATGTCCAAGATAGTATATTTGCATGTGAGAACCTCTCTTTCTTTATTACTTCCTATTACTTGCAATGATGACCAAAACTATGCTTGCCAACTCTCAACAACTTTTATGCCTCATACTTTTTATGTGTGAAGTCAATACTATCCATAAGATCAACATGGTTTCTTTTGTTTCTTTTTATTCTTTCTATTTTTTTGTCAAGATCATAGCAAGATAGCAAAGCCCTTGACTCAACACTAATCTTTATTATGGATAGCTCACGGACTCGATTACATAGATGGATCACAAAGCAAAACTCAAACTAATTCATACCAAAACTTTATTCTACTAGATCAAGATATTACCAAAAGGATCGAACTAAGAAAAACTGTAAAGATAGGAGTGTGATGGTGATACGATACCGGGGCACTCCCCAAAGCTTGGCAGTTGCCAAGGGGAGTGCCCATACCCATGTGATTATGTCTCCTTTGCTGGTGAAGAAGGTGGTGATGGATAGTCGCACATCGAGCGTAGGAGCTCTTCCAACTTGCGGATAATGCCCTTGAGTGCGACGATATGATCCTTCAACAAAATATTTTCCTGTGTGAGATAATTGTTTTGTATGCGAGCTAACTCAATCATCTTGAAAGCTTCAATCTCAGTTGGGGTAAATAGGTTAGGAAGAGGTTGAGGGATGTTTTCTTCTTTTGCCGCCAGTGTTTGATCCTCCATGGTGTCGGGGAAACTCATCCACGAACACCTATGGGGCCGGTGGACCGAGCCCCTTTCGGTTCGGCGGGGGGCGGAGGTCGCACGAAGAGCGGATCGAGGCGAAGCACACGAGCAGTTTACCCAGCTTCGGAGCTCTCCGGACAGATAACACTCCTACTGCTGCTTGTCTGATTGTATTGTGTTCTTGCTCGAGAGAGCTAGGTGTTTTTCTGGCTTTCGAATGAGTCGAACCCCCTCTACGTTGCGCATGGGCCTCCTTTTATATGCTCAAGGGGTCACCGACAGGTGGCAACGCAGAGAAGGGTAGAAGTGTAAAAAGAGGAGTGGTTGGTACAGCTGCCTGTACAGTGTTTCCTACCTAACCCTGACGGCAGGGGACAAGGGCATTAAATGCCCGTCTGTGTAGCCCAAACAGTGCAGAAAAGGACCGTCAGGGGCGCCACCGCTCGCCACGATGGCGATCTTGTCAGCTCCGCATGCCACCGCGCACCGCTGGCTGCACAGCCTTCCGCCACGCGCGCCTGGAAAGGCCCCCAGAGCGACACATTGGTGGATGTGCTGGAGCGTGGGTACAGAGTGGCTGCCTGCCGCGGCAAGCGCCTTGCCACGGCCGTTATCTTGTCGGGTCCGGAAGCTTGTCGCTCACCGGGCCTTGAGATGCCTTGGTTGGTCTTCCCGGCAAGCTCCTCTTGTCGGGGCCTTGTTGCCTTGCCAGGACGCGTGGCGCGTCGCGGCAAGTTCCTTGGGATGCCTTGGTTGGCCTTCCCGGAAAGCTCCTCTTGCCGGGGCCTTGTCTCCTTGGCTTAAATACTTTGTTCTTGAATGGCTCCAAAAGAACCACGGAGGACCTTGGCGGTCGCCCGGCAAGCCTTGCCACGGGGCGCTGCAACTGCCCGTGCACAAGTTCGGGATACTAGGGTACCCCTACTCTAGTACACCGACAGGAGCCCCCGGGCCTGGGCCACACACGGTGCCGAGCGCTGTTGGGCCAGGCCCAAACAGGGCACGGGCACACGCGGCCTGGGTTACGCCGAATCTTGCTCCGTATCCACCGCGCCCTCCCTAACGGCACGCGTCGAATGCGGCGTCGTGGGAGAGATCGTGGGTGGTTTCTTTATTCGGAAGGGCGAAACGTCCGCCCCCTCCCTCTTTATAAGCAGAGGAAACAGGGGCAGTTCGTCTATCTCGCCGTTTGTTGCTCCAACTCTAGAAATCTCCGCCGCTCCCCCTTCTTCTCAAAGCAAAAAGAGAGCAGCGCCCCGCTCCCCATTGCCACCAGCATCACCACCGCCGCCGATCTCCCCCACCACCTCCGCCATGGCTCCAAAGGCCGACAAGGGGAAGGGCGTGAAGTCGGCTGAGGTGCAGCGGCTCGCGGCGCTGCGGAAGGAGCGGGCCCTTTTCCCCCCTTAGCTCGGTGCGCAAGAGCTGAGGGAGTACTACTACCTCTTCTAGTCAACGGAGACGTGTGCGCATCCGTGCACGAGGGTACTCCCGGCTGCAGCTTCGGAACTGGCTCCAAGCGGGTACCCGTTCTTTGCATTGTTCTTCTACTGCAGGCTCTGCCCGCCCTTTTCTGATTTCTTCTGCGACATCATGAACACCTACGGGTTCCGCCTCCTTGACTTCACCCCCAACGCCGTTCTGACCATGGTAGTTTTCGCACATTTGTGCGAAAACTTTGTCGGAGTCCACCCAAATGTAGCCCTTTTCCGCCATTTCTTCATGCCTCGGGTCGAGAGAGGAGAGCCGCTTGCCGGAGGGATCGCCTGGATCTCGAGAGTCGGCAAGAAGGAGGCGTATCTGGAGGGTGAGCTCCGCAGCAAGTGGGAGGAGTGGAGAGTGGAGTGGTGTTGGATCGTCGAGGAGAACCCGCAGCCGTTCACTGCCCTGCGCCAAGCCCCAATAGTGCGCGGCAATGATTGGAGCAATGTGGCCCCGGAGGACGACAGGCTGAAGATTGCCGTCACCCGGATCCTTCGCCTTAGGCTTGCCGGGCTCACCGTAGGCGCCGTTGGCGCAGATTTCCTTCGCCGCCGCATCGCCCCCCTGCAGGAGAGGGGGAGACCCGCCTGGGAGTTCAAGAACTCGGCGGATATCATGAGGTTGCGCCCGGGCCTCAACTTCAACTTCACCGTCCTGGAGCTGGATGCGATGCTCCTGGAGTTGTTCAAACGAGATCCCCAACATCCATTCATGCTGCCGAGGAGCGTCGTTCCGTTGTGCAACAATTCGTCGCGATCTGTGCGATGATGCCGTTGTGCGATTCGCACGGAATCGCCCCAACTTGGCAAGAACCTGCGGATGACGTCGTACAAGCGTTCTTCGACGACTTGGTAGAAGTGACGGTCCGTGCCGACGAACAGAAGAGCCTCACCCGTGACACGACCGACGCGGAGCTGTAGCGCATCACCACTAGGGCAGAAGAGGCTGCGGCAGCAGCTGCCGCGGGCGCGTTCGGGTTCACCGTAGAGGAGGCAGAGGTGGCAGAAGTGGCAAGCCTTGCCGAGCGCGAGGAGTTTGTCGGCGAGGAAGAGCTTGCCGGTCCTCAAGACGAACCGAGCGAGCCCGGCGAGGGAGACCTTGTCGGGCCCGAATCTTCAGATACCGTGCTGCAAGTGGAGCCCCCAGCTGCACCAAGAAGGCGTCTCCATAGGGCCGGGTACATAGCGGGGCAACAAACGAGCCAACAGCCGCCGAGCCGTGCGACACACTCTACCGCGGCAAGTATTGTTGCCGCGGGAGCGCCTCACGCTGCTGCGGCAACTGGAGCGGGATCTTCCTGGTCCACCACTACCGCCCCTGCCAAGCGGGCAAGGGAACCCACTCCTCCGCCTCGCCGCACCGGAGGGGAGCCGGACTTCGACCTCTCTGCGCTCAGCTCCGACGAGGAAGAGGAAGAGTAAGTTTCTTTGGTGCTCTTGTAGTTCTTCAATTCTTGCTGTTTTTGTCTTGTATCTGACTTGCTTCGATCTGAATCCATTCCTCTTCAGGACACTGGCCCAGAGAGCGGCGAAGAGAGCCAAGGCCCCGGTGATTGTCATTGAAGATGATCCCACCGTGTCAGCAGGTGGTGTGTCTGAGACCACCTTGACGGACCCTGTAGCCACTCCCCAAAGCAGCCCCTAGCGCAGCCCCCAGCGTAAGTTTGTAGTTTACTTCCTGCTGTCGGGCGCGCATGGGTGCTCTTTTCTCTACTGATATCTTGCTTGTTAATTTGTGTAGGAGCAGAAAAGCCTCACCAGGAGGGCCCGGAAGCCGCCCCCGAAGTGCCATCCGCTTCAACTACGCCGCCAAGGGAGGAGTCCCCGGCAAGGGAGCGCTCTCCGGCAAGGGAGAACTCCCGACAGTTCTCCGGCAAGGGACGGCATCAGTGATCCTCCGGCGGTTGAGACCGCGACCGCAGATCCTAGTACAGGTAATCTTCTTGCCTGAAATCTTCCCTTGGGCCCTTCTTCTTCTGAATTCCCTTTCTTGGATTTTTGCTTGACTTTTCTCCCTTCTTCGTTCTTCAGATCCATCTGCTGCGGAGCCAATGGAGACTGAGGACGCCGGCAAGGAAGGCGCGCGTGGCAGCAACGATGACGCCGCCGCCAACGAAGAAGGGGCCGGTGCTGATGAGCCCGCCGGCAAAGAAGCCGCCAAGGCTGCCGCCGCAGAAGTTGGCGAGGGGTCGAGCGATCGCACTGACGGCCCCGAGGCCACAGGAGCGCCTGGCGCTACACCGACCGGCGATCCCTCCGCCGCTGCTGCAGAGCCAGGCTCCGAAGAGCCGCAGCCCGGCGCCTACTTGAAGGCCGGCGATGGAATCTTCACCAAGCTTCCCTGGGCGTCAAGCTCCAGGGCGCCGGTCGAAGGAGAAGCTTTTGATGAGGAGGTGCTCGCCTCCGCTGGGCTGGCGCTGGTCGATGCACCAAGCAGCAGCAGCGGCGAGCCTGAGGAGGAGCGGCTGCTGCGGAAGCTGCTCTCGCTCTACCGCGCCCGACAAACCAAGTTGGCGTCCCGAGAAGCACTCGTCACGAGGGCGGGAGTCGACATCGAGAAGCGCGCAGAGGAGCTTCGGGGTCTTAGGCAGGTAACTCTCCGGAGCTTGGCAGAGGAGCGGGAGCAAGTCGCCGAGGAGAGGAAAGCCTTCCTCCTCGCGAAGGCTGAGGTTGAAGAGCAGCAGCGGCTGGCTGCCGAGAAGCTATCTGCGTAGGAGGGAGAGTTGGCGCAGCGCAAGGTCAACCTTGACAGCCACGAAGAGGAGCTTGTCGAGCGCGAGCAAGCGATTGGCGGGGCGCTCAAGGAAGCAAAGGACGCTGCCACAGCTGCTGAGGCCGCCAAGAAAGAGCTGGAGGCGGAGGTGGCGCAGCTGGAGGCCAATATCTGGAAGAGCGGCGAGGAGCTTGCCGCGCTCAAGCGTGAGCGCGAGAAGGATGCTGCCGCCCATGGTGAGCTGCAGGGTCTTCTCGCTGAGAGGGGCAAGGAGCTCAGCGCCGCCAAGGATTCCAATGCAGACCTGGAGTTGAAGCTGGCCACGTTGACTCAGACGCTGGACGCCGCTAGGGAGCGCGAGGTGACCTTGTCAGAGAAGATCAAGGCCGACAAGGCGCTGCTGGCGAGTATCGCCGTTACCCAGAACTCATTTAGGGAGACTGTGGAGCACTGGACCGAGGGTCTGGTAAATATCGCCGCAGTCATTGACGGGGAGCTGGCGCAGCTAGGGATGGAGGACTTTGGGTATCCCTCCGACGAGCATCTCCAACCCAGTGCCAAGCTCAGCCTGTTCTTCAAGGGCGTGGCGACGGCACTCCAGCGACTCCGGGAGAGGATCCCAAAGCAGCTGGCCGACGAGTCGCGCAGGATTTGCGTGGGGGCTCTCCAGAAGGTGTTGATGAAGGTGGCCTTCCGCAACCCAGGCCTCAACCTCACCAACGTCCTCAAATCCTTGCCGCCGGATGCCGATCTGGATGCGCTCAGGGCCCTTGTCGCACCCATTGTGGACAAGGTGAGCGAGATCAAGAGGGTTGAGGGCGATCGCGTAGATTAGGCCGCCCGTTTTCTCTTTCTCCTTGTTGCTGCTAGCCATATTATAAGATCAATCTGTTAGAGCTGCGACAAGTTATTTTGTAATATAACTCTATTTCTGTTATCAATTGTTACGTTATTTCCTTTACTAGATTCCTTCCTTTGTATGTTTTTACCCTACGCTTTCAGGGAACTTGTCTGCGCAGGCACCCGAGCCGCGAGCGCTGAGTGCGGGACGTCAGCAGCCTGCTGGTGGTGCCGCCTCCGACAAGAAACCTTGTCGCAGCTAATTGCAGCACACTTAAGTTGTTGAGCGGACTCGAAACAAAGTAAGGGCGCATCTAGCTGCGAGTTGGTTCCTCCGCGCACAGGTTTTCCATACAAGGCACGGTCGTTCGAGGAAGATAACTTAAAAAAATAAAACTAATTGCTCAAACTTTGGCAACTTAGCTTTTCTGTCGTTTGCTTCCCGACAAGGTTTCCGTCAAGGCGAAACTTTCTTGAACGACGCCTGTTCCACATCAGGGGAAGAAGAAGACAAATTCCGGCAAGAGCTCTGATGCCCACTCCGGCAAGCGCACCTCTTCGGAGTGCTGTGCTACCGTCGAGGACGCACCATCGAGCTCCACCGGCAAGTGTAAGAAGGCAATGGCAGCTCCACCTGAGACCAAGAAGGTGTCCGCCAAGGAGGACGGCACTGGTGGTACCTTCACCATCAGTGCCACTCTCGACCCTAAATAGGAAAGCGCGCTCGTTGCTTTTCTGCGGGCGAACGTCGACGTGTTTGCGTGGCAACCGTCTGACATCCCCGGTGTTCCCAGGAAAGTAATTGAGCACCACCTTGCCGTCTGTCCTCATGCGCAGCCCGTCAAGCAGAAAGTCAGGAAACAGGCAGTGGAGCGCCAAGAGTTCATCGCAGAAGAAATCAAGAAGTTGGAAGTAGCAGGCCTTGTCAGAGGAGTGCTCCATCCCACGTGGTTGGCCAATCTTGTTGTCGTGCGCAAGGCTAACAGGAAATGGAGGCTTTGTATCGACTTTACCGATGTCAATAAAGCTTGTCCCAAAGACCCATTTCCTTTGCCGCGCATCGACCAGATTGTCGACTCCACGGCAGGATGTGATTTTCTTTCATTTCTTGATGCATACTCAGGATACCATCAGATCTTCATGGCAGAAGAGGATGAGGAGAAGACTGCAGTCATCACCCCGTGTGGCACGTACTGTTTCGTACGGATGCCTTTCGGTTTGAAGAATGCTGGTTCAACATTTGCAAGGGTAGTCCACCACGCTTTTGAGCCACAAATGCACAAAAATGTGCAAGCCTACATGGATGATATAGTGGTCAAGAGCAAGGACAGGGCGACCCTGATTCAAGATTTAGACGAGACATTTGCAAATCTGCGCAAGATCAACCTCAAGCTTAACCCCGAGAAGTGTGTGTTTGGAGTCCCTTCCGGCAAGCTTCTCGGGTTCTTTGTGTCTTAGCGGGGAATTGAAGCCAATCCCGACAAGATCAAGGCCATTGAGCATATTGAAGCACCAAAGCGCGTCAAGGATGTGCGAAGGCTTGCTGGTTGCGTGGCTGCTCTCAGCAGGTTTATCTCTAGATCTGCTGAGCGCGCCCTGCCGTTTTTCAAAATATTGAAAAAGGCAGGTCCAATGAAATGGACTCCGGAGGCAGAGGCTGCGCTGCAGGACTTGAAGAGATACCTGTCCTCCACTCCAACACTTGTCGCACCTAAACCACAAGAGAAGTTGCTGCTGTATATAGCGGCAACCAATCAAGTGGTTAGTGCTGCGTTAGTGGCGGAGAGAGAGGCAGATGATGAGCCGGCAACAACGGCAGATGCATCCAGCGACAAGCAGGGGGCTTCGCCGACAAGCTCTGGTCCCGACAAGGATGGATCTGCGCAGGAGCATGATAAGATGCAGAAGAGAATGGTGCAGCGCCCAGTTTACTTTGTCAGTTCCCTTCTGCAGGGGGTTAGGTCAAGGTACTCTGGCGTGCAGAAATTGCTTTTCGGCCTTCTCATGGCCTCGAGAAAGCTGCGCCATTACTTCCAAGCACATGAGATCACAGTCGTCACTCGTTTTCCGCAGAAAAGGATACTGCAAAATCCAGAAGCGACAGGCAGGATTGTCGAGTGGGCGCTGGAACTATCAAGCTTTGGCCTCAAGTTTGAAAGTACTTCAACTATCCAAAGCAGAGCATTGGCAGAGTTCATAGCAGAGTGGACGCCAACACACAAGATAAAGAAATTCCAGAGACGAGCATCCCCGTCAAGGAGGCGAGCAAAGAATGGCTAATGTACTTTGATGGTGCCTTCTCGCTGCAAGGCGCCGGAGCGGGCGTGCTGCTTGTCGCACCCACCGGAGAGCACCTCAAGTACGTAGTCCAGATGCACTTTCCCAAGGAGCAAGCAACCAACAATACTGCAGAGTATGAAGGATTGCTTGCCGGTCTCAGGATCGCAGCAGACCTTGGGATCAAGAAGCTCATTGTCAGGGGTGACTCACAGCTTGTCGTCCGCCAAGTGAACAAGAACTATCAGAGTCCATTGATGGAAGCTTATGTTGATGAAGTGAGGAAGCTAGAAGAGCACTTCGACGGCCTGTAGATGGAACATGTTCCAAGAGCTCAGAATGACATAGCTGACGGCCTGTCGAAGTGCGCCGCACTAAAGTTACCTGTGGAACCAGGGATCTTTGTGCTCAAGCTGACTCAACCGTCCGTAACGCCATCAACTGGACAGAACAAGAAGAGGAAGTTGATTTCTGGTGACTATTTTCCGGCAGAGCTCCCTGAAGCCGCCGCCAAGAAGGTCCCCAAGATCAACACCAAGGGTGCTGAGGAGCAGTCTGCTCCGGCAAGCCTTATGGTTTGTTCCATAGTAGTAGACGCTCCCGACAAGCTTTGCTCCGGCAAGCTTGCCGGGGAACATCAAGCTCCGGCTGAGCCGCAGGTTCTCGCCGTGGACGCGGATGTTCCCGCAGCAGCAGATGTGCCTTTAGTCCTTGTTGTCGAGCCGCAAGCTCCAGCATGGGCACAGCAGATTGTCCATTTCCTTCAGACAGGAGAACTTCCCGAAGAGCAAGAAGAAGCAGAAAAAGTAGCCCGGCAGTCAAGTATGTACCAGTTTGTTGACAGCACACTGTACAGAAGAAGACTCAACGGTGTGAAATTGAAGTGTATTTGCCGGGAAGACGGACAAAAGCTGTTGGCAGAGATACACGGAGGCATATGTGGTCACCACATTGGCGCAAGAGCACTTGCCGGCAAAGCATTCCGGCAAGGTTTCTTTTGGACGACAGCCCTCCAGGATGCAACTACACAAGTAACCAAGTGTGAAGCGTGCCAGTTCCATTCCAAGCAGATACACCAGCCAGCTCAAGCTCTCCAGACGATCCCTTTATCCTGGCCATTTTCGGTCTGGGGGCTCGACATCCTCGGCCCCTTTCCCCAAGCTGTCGGGGGCTTTGAGTACTTGTACGTTGCAATCGACAAGTTCACAAAGTGGCCAGAAGTGGAACCAGTGAGGAAGGTGACAGCACAGTCAGCAGTCAAGTTCTTTAGGTCGATTGTTTGCCGTTTCGGGATCCCTAACAGGATCATCACCGACAACGGCACACAATTCACGAGCCGCACCTTCATGCAGTACGTCCAAGATCTTGGCGCCAAGATCTGCTTCCCTTCTGTTGCTCATCCGAGAAGCAACGGTCAAGCAGAGAGGGCAAATGCTAAAGTGCTGCGCGGGCTCAAGACCAGAACTTTCGACAGGCTTCACAACTGCGGAAGAAACTGGATCGAGGAGCTGCCGGTGGTTCTTTGTCGATCAGAACGACGCCAAATCGAGCCACTGGCCAGACGCCTTTCGCTCTAGTCTATGGAGCAGAGGCAGTTCTCCCCACGGAACTCGTATACGGGTCACCTCGACTGCTCGCTTATGATGAGCTTGAGCAAGAGCAGCTGCGACAAGATGACGTGCTGCTCCTTGAGGAAGATCGTCTTCAGGCTGCTGCACGAGCTGCTCGATACCAGCAAGCTTTGCGCCGCTACCATAGCAGCAAAGTTAATGCCAGAAGCTTCGAGGAAGGCGACCTTGTTCTTCGGCGCATTCAGTCCGCCAAGAATTCCAAAAAGTTCACGCCGAAGTGGGAAGGCCCTTACCGGGTGAAACGAGTCACTAGACCTGGCGCGCCAAAGATGTTGGGGAAACTGATCCACGAACACCTATGGGGCCGGCGGACCGAGCCCCTTTCAGTTCGGCGGGGGGCGGAGGTCGCACGAAGAGCGGATCGAGGTGAAGCACACGAGCAGTTTACCCAGCTTCGGAGCTCTCCGGAGAGATAACACTCCTACTGCTTCTTGTCTGATTGTATTGTGTTCTTGCTCGAGAGAGCTAGGTGTTTTTCTGGCTTTCGAATGAGTCGAACCCCCTCTATGTTGCGCATGGGCCTCCTTTTATATGCTCAAGGGGTCACCGACAGGTGGCAACGCAGAGAAGGGTAGAAGTGTAAAAAGAGGAGTGGTTGGTACAGCTGCCTGTACAGTGTTTCCTACCTAACCCTGACGGCAGGGGACAAGGGCATTAAATGCTCGTCTGTGTAGCCCAAATAGTGCAGAAAAGGACCGTCAGGGGCGCCACCGCTCGCCACGATGGCGATCTTGTCAGCTCCGCATGCCACCGCGCACCGCTGGCTGCACAGCCTTCTGCCACGCGTGCCTGGAAAGGCCCCCAGAGCGACACGTTGGTGGATGTGCTGGAGCGTGGGTACAGAGTGGCCGCCTGCCGCAGCAAGCGCCTTGCCGTGGCCGTTGTCTTGTCGGGTCCAGAAGCTTGTCGCTCACCGGGCCTCGAGATGCCTTGGTTGGTCTTCCCGGCAAGCTCCTCTTGCCGGGGCCTTGTTGCCTTGCCGGGACGCGTGGCGCGTCGCGGCAAGTTCCTTGGGATGCCTTGGTTGGCCTTCCCGGCAAGCTCCTCTTGCCGGGGCCTTGTCTCCTTGGTTTAAATACTTTGTTCTTTAATGGCTCCAAAGGAACCACGGAGGACCTTGGCGGTCGCCCGGCAAGCCTTGCCGCGGGGCGCTGCAACTGCCCGTGCACAAGTTCGGGATACTAGGGTACCCCTACTCTAGTACACCAACACATGGCCTTCTTGATCCCTTCATCCTTGTTGATCTCCCCAGGTTCTTCTCTCTTCAGCTCTGTCTTCAGTAGCCAAGCATCCTTATCTTCATTGTTAGAGGAGGGTGATGTCATGGTGATCTAGATCTGTCAGAAAAACAAGCTCGAAACAAAGACAGAGCATATTTGCGTGATACGGTGGTCAAAACCTCTGGGAGATTATATAATGAATTTTTACCGACCAAAAGAAGTACCGTGCAAGAAAACGGAGTCCGGAGAGCACACGAGGTGCCCACGAGGCAGGGGGCGCGCCCAGTAGGGTAGGGCGCGCCCTCCACCCTCGTGGAGGCCTCGTGTCCTTCCCGGACTACTTATTATTTTTCTATTTTCTTAAATATTCCAAAACGGAGAAATACTGTTGTTAAAATTAATTTGGAGCCAGTTTACTTACCGTACCACATACCTATTCCTTTTCGGAGTCTGGAACGTTCTGGAAGGTGTCCCTTATGTATTTCTCCAGGGTTACGGTTTCAATAATGTTAGTTTCAACATTTATTGGGTTACCTGAGATATAATGTTTGATTCTTTAACCGTTCACCACCTTCGGATTTGTGCCCTCGAAGTTGTTGATTTTTATGGCACCGGAACGATAAACTTCCTCGATGACGTAAGGGCCTTCCCATTTAGGGAGAAGTTTTCCTGCAAAAAATCTTAAACGAGAGTTGAAGAGCAACACATAGTCACCTACATTAAACTCACGCTTTTGTATCCTTTTGTCATGCCATCTTTTAACTTTTTCTTTAAACAGTTTGGCATTTTCATAAGCTTGGGTTCTCCATTCATCAAGTGAGCTAATGCCAAATAACCTTTTCTCACCGGCAAGTTTGTAATCATAATTAAGCTCTTTAATAGCCCAGTATGCCTTGTTCGAGAGGTAAGTGACAAGCCTTTCCATAAACCATTTTTTATGGAGACATACCCATAGGATTTTTATATGCAGTTCTATAAGCCCATAATGCATCATCAAGTTTCTTGGACCAATTCTTTCTAGATCTATTAACAGTCTTTTGCAAAATTAATTTAAGTTCACTGTTACTCAATTCTACTTGACCACTAGACTGTGGGTGATAAGGAGATGCAATTCTATGGTTAACATCATACTTAGCAAGCATTTTACGAAAAACACCATGAATAAAATGAGAACCACCATCGGTCATTAAGTATCTAGGGACTCCAAACCTCGGAAAAATAACTTCTTTAAGCATCTTAATAGAGGTGTTATGATCAGCACTACTACTTGGAATAGCTTCTACCCACTTAGTAATGTAATCAATAGCAACTAAAATATGTGTATACCCATTAGAGGCAGGAAAAGGTCCCATATAATCAAAGCCCCAAACATCAAATGGTTGAATAATGAGAGAATAGTTCATAAGCATTTCTTGATGTCTACTAATATTACCAATTCTTTGACATTCATCACAAGACAAGACAAACTTACGGGCATCTTTGAAGAGAGTAGGCCAAAAAAACATATTGCAATACCTTATGTGCAGTTCTATCTCCAGCGTGGTGTCCTCCATATGCCTCGGAGTGACACTTGCGTAGGATCTGTTCCTATTCATGCTTAGGTACACAACATCTAATAACACCATCTACTCCTTCTTTATAAAGGTGTGGGTCATCCCAGAAGTAATGTCTTAAATCATAGAAGAACTTTTTCTTTTGCTGATATGTAAAACTAGGTGTTATGAATTTAGCAACATTGTAATTAGCATAATCAGCATACCATGGAGCACTATGAGAAGCATTTATGACAGCTAATTGTTCATCAGGGAAGTTATCATTAATAGGTAGTGGGTCAACAAGAACATTCTCTAACCTAGACAAGTTGTCTGCAACGGGGTTCTCAGCTCCCTTTCTATCAATAATATGCAAATCAAATTCTTGTAGCAAGAGAACCCACCTAATAACTCTAGGTTTAGCATCTTTCTTTTCCATAAGATATTTAATGGCAGCATGATCAGTGTGAATAGTTACTTTAGAATCAACAATATGAGGTCTGAACTTATCACAAGCAAACACAACTGCTAAAAATTATTTTTCAGTAGTAGCATAATTTCTCTGGGCACTGTCTAGAGTTTTACTAGCATATTGAATAACATTTAGTTTCTTATCAACTCTTTGTCCTAGAACAGCACCTACAGCATAATCACTAGCATCACACATAATTTCAAAGGGTAAATTCCAATCAAGAGGTTGAGCAATAGGTGCAGAAACTAAAGCTTTCTTAAGTATTTCAAATGCTTCTACACAATCATCATCGAAGACAAAAAGGAATATCTTTTTGTAATAGATTAGTCTGAGGCCTAGAGATTTTTGAAAAGTACTTAATGAACCTCCTATAAAAACCGGCATGACCAAGGAAACTTCTTATACCTTTGATGTCCTTGGGACATGGCATCTTTTCAATTGCATCAACTTTAGCTTTATCAACTTCAATACCTCTTTCAGAAATTTTATGCCCCAAGACAATGCCTTCATTAACCATAAAGTGGCACTTCTCCCAATTCAAAACAAGACTAGTATCTTTGCATATCTTCAAAACTCGTTCAAGGTTGCTCAAGCAATCATCAAAAGAGGATCCATAAACGAAGAAATCATCCATGAATACCTCACAAATCTTTTCACAAAAGTCGGAGAATATAGCCATCATGCATCTTTGAAAAGTAGTAGGTGCATTACATAAACCAAAAGGCATACGTCTATAAGCAAAAGTACCGGAAGGGCAAGTAAACGTGGTCTTTTCTTGATCATCTGCTAACACAGGTATTTGAGAGAAACCAGAATAACCATCTAGAAAGCAAAAATGTGTATGTTTGAATAGTCTTTCTAGCATTTGATCAATAAAAGGTAAAGGGTGATGATCTTTTTTAGTAGCTTTATTTAATTTGTGGAAATCAATTACCATCCTATAACCTGTAATAATTCTTTGCGGGATCAATTCATCTTTATCATTAGGAACAACAGTAATAGCTCCCTTCTTAGGGACACAATGGACAGGGCTTACCCACGTACTTTCAGCAACGGGATAAATTATACCTGCCTCTAGGAGCTTTAGTATTTCCTTTCTTACCACTTCCTTCATCTTAGGTTTAACCGTCGTTGATGATCAATAACTGGTTTGGCGTCTTCTTCCAACTTAATTTTGTGTTCGCATAAAGTGGGACTAATGCCCTTAAGATCATCAAGAGTATATCCAATAGCAGCACGGTGCTTCTTGAGAGTTTTCAATAATATTTCCTCTTCCTACTCTGAAAGGTTAGCACTAATAATAACAAGATATATCTTCTTTTCATCAAGATAAGCATATTTAAGAGTATCAGGTAATGGTTTTAGTTCAAACACGGGATCACCCTTGGGTGATGGAAGATCCCCTAGGATTTCAACAGGTAAGTTGTGTTTCAAAATAGGACCATGTTTAATGAATACTTCATCTATTTCCCTTCTTTCATTCATGAACATATCATTTTCATGATCTAGCAAATATTGTTCTAAAGGATCAGGAGGAGGCATAACAATAGAAGCAAGACCAATAATTTCATCCTTACTAGACTGTTCTTTATCATGTGGTTGTCTACCAAATTTAGCAAAATTAAACTCATGAGTCATATCATCCAAGCCAATCGTGACAACATCTTTTTCGCAATCAATTCTAGCTTTAACAGTATTTAAGAACGGTCTACCAAATATAATGGGACAAAAGTTGTCTTGTGGTGAACCAAGAACGAGAAAATCAGTAGGATAGTTAGCTTTCCCACACAAGACTTCAACATCTCTAACAATCCCAATTGGTGAAATAGTATCTCTATTAGCAAGCTTAATTGTAACATCAATATCTTCTATCTCAGCAGGTGCAATATCATGCATAATTTCTTGATATAAGGAGATAGGTATTGCACTAGCACTAGAACCCATATCACATAAGCCATGATAACAATGATCTCCTATTTTAACAGAAATAAGAGGCATGCCTACAACTGGTCTATGTTTCTTAGCATCAGGTTTAGCAATTCTAGCAGCTCATCACAGAAATAAATAACATGCCCATCAATATTATCAGCCAAGAGATCTTTAACCATAGCAACATTAGGTTCAACTTGAATTTTCTCAGGGGGTTTATATGTCTTAATATTACTTTTATTAACCACAGTTGAAGCTTTAGCATGATCTTTTATCCTAACAGGGAAAGGAGGTTTCTCAATATAAGTAGTAGGGACAATAGGATCATTATAAGTGATAGTATTTTCTTCAACTTTAAGAGGTGCAACTACTTTTACTTCAGTGGGAGGATTATATTTAAACCACTTTTCCTTAGGGAGATCAACATGAGTAGCAAATGATTCACAGAAAGAAGCTACTATCTCAGAGTCAAATCCATATTTAGTGCTAAATCCACGAAAAGCATTCGTATCCATAAAAGATTTAACACAATCACACTTAGGTGTCATACCTGACTCCTTACCATCGTCGGAATCCCAATCTTTAGTGTTGCATTTAATTCTTTCCAATAAATCCCACTTGAATTCAATAGTCTTCATCATAAAAGACCCAGCACAAGAAGTATCAAGCATGGTGCGATTGTTGAGAGAAAGTCGAGCATAAATTTTTTGAATAATCATTTCTCTTGAGAGCTCATGTTTGGGGCATGAATATAACATTGATTTAAACCTCCCCCAAGCTTGAGTGATGCTTTATCCTTTCTGAGGCCAAAAATTATATATGTAATTACGATCACGATGAACGAGATGCATAGGATAGAATTTCTGGTGAAATTCCAACTTCAATCGTTTATAGTTCCAGGATCCCATATCATCACATAGCCTATACCATGTCAGTGCGTATCCCTTCAAAGATAAAGGGAAAACCTTCTTCTTGATAACATCCTCAGGCATACCTACAAGCTTAAAATAATCCACAAACTTCATCTACATAGATTAGGTGCAAGTCGGGATGCAATGTTCCATCTCCTGTAAAAGGATTAGCTAGCAGTTTCTCTACCATACCTGAAGGAATTTCCAAGTAAACATTTTCAGTAGGTTTAGTAGGTTGAGGAGCAACTCTTTGCTCTACTAGTCGGGGTGAAGATACCCCGAACAAGCCCCTCAAAGGATTAGTTTCCATAGTAACAAGTGACAGTAAATTTCAGCAGACTATATAAATGTTTCCTTACCAAGTTCCACTTACCAAAGGTGCTTCACTCCCCGGCAACGGCGCCAGAAAAGAGTCTTGACAACCCACAAGTGTAGGGGGTCTATCTTCGATAAGTAAGAGTGTCGAAGCCAACAAGGAGCAGAAGGAAATGACAAGCGGTTTTCAGTAAGGTATTCTCTGCAAGCACTGAAATTGTAGGTAAGAGATAGTTTTGTGATAGGATAATTTGTAACGGGTAACAAGAAATGAAAGTAAATAAGGTCCAGCAAGGTGGATCAATCCTTTTTGTACCAAAGGACAAGCCTGGACAAGTTCTTATATGATAAAAGCTCTCCCGAGGACACATGGGAAGTATCGTCAAGCTAGTTTTCATCACGTTCATATGATTCGCATTCATTACTTTCATAATTTGATATGTGGGTGGACCGGTGCTTGGGTACTGCCCTTTCTTGGACAAGCATCCCACTTATGATTAACCCCTATTGCAAGCATCCGCAACTACAAAAGAAGTATTAAGGTAAACCTAACCATAGCATGAAACATGTGGATCCAAATCAGCCCCTTACGAAGCAACGCATAAACTAGGGTTTAAGCTTCTGTCACTCTAGCAACCCATCATCTACTTATTACTTCCCAATGCCTTCCTCTAGGCCCAAACAATGGTGAAGTATCATGTAGTCGACGTTCACATAACACCACTAGAGGATAGACAACATACATCTTATCAAAATATCGAACGAATACCAAATTCACATGACTACTTATAGCAAGACTTCTCCCATGTCCTCAGGAACAAACGTACTACTCACAAATCATATTCATGTTCATAATTAGAGGGGTATTGATATGCATTAAGGATCTGAACATAGGATCTTCCACCAAATAAACCAACTAGCATCAACTACAAGGAGTAATCAACACTACTAGCAACCCACAGGTACCAATCTGATGTTTTGATACAAAGATTGGATACAAGAGATGAACTAGGGTTTGAGAGGAGATGGTGTTGGTGAAGATGTTGATGGAGATTGACCCCCTCCCGATGAGAGGATCGTTGGTGATGATGATGGTGATGGTGATGATTTCCCCCTCCCGGAGGGAAGTTTCCCCGGCAGAACAGCTCCGTCGGAGCCCTAGATTGGTTCCGCCAAGGTTCCGCCTCATGGCGGCGGAGTTTCGTCCCGTAAGCTTGCTTATGATTTTTTTCCAGGGTAAGAGACCTCATATAGCAGAAGATGGGCACCGGAGGCCTGTCATGGGGCCCACGACAGGGGGCGCGCCCTAGGGGGTGGGCGCGCCCCCCCACCCTCGTGACCAGGGTGTGGGCCCCCTCGCGCTGATTCCTTCGCCAGTATTTTTTATTAAATCCAAAAATGACTTTCGGGGAGTTTCAGGACTTTTGGAGCTGTGCAGAATAAGTCTCTAATATTTGCTCCTTTTCCAGCCCAGAATTCCGCTGTCGGCATTCTCCCTCTTTATGTAAACCTTGAAAAAGAAGAGAGAATAGCCATAAGTATTGTGACTTAACATGTAATAACAGTCCATAATGCAATAAATATTGATATAAAAGCATGATGCAAAATGGGCGTATCAGCCCTTTCCACCTAAGCCAACTAAAAAGAAAGATGATGAAGAATTTGAATGCTTTGCTGAAATGCTAAGGCTAGTCTTTTTGCGTACTCGCTTGACTGATATCTTAAAAATGCCTCCTTATGCAAAGTACATGAAAGACATCATCACTAATAAGAGAAAAATACCAGAAGCTGAAATCTCCACCATGCTTGCTAATTACACTTCTAAAGATGGAGTACCTAAAAAACTTGGAGATCTGGGAATACCAACTATACCTTGCTCCATTAGAAGAAATTATGTGAAAACTGCTTTATGTGATTTGGGAGCCGGTGTTAGTGTTATGCCTTTCTCTTTATATAAAAGACTTGATTTGAATAAACTCACACCTACTGAAATATCTTTGTAAATGCCTGAAAAATCAACTGCCATACCTATCGGTATTTGTGAGGATGTGCCCGTTGTTGTTGCTAATGTTACAATTTTGACTGACTTTGTTATACTTGAGATGCCCGAGGATGACAACATGTCGATTATCCTTGGTAGACCCTTCTTGAATACTGCAGGGGCTGTTATTGATTGCAATAAAAGCAAGGTCACTTTTCATATTAATGGTAATGAGCATACGGTGCACTTTTCGAAGAAACAATTCCAAGTGAATGGTATCAACGTTATTGAAAAATCTCCGACAATCACTATTGGAAGTTTTCATCTACCTCTACCTACTGTTAAAAACAAATATGAAATACTTATTGTTGGGTACATTCATATCCCCATTGAGGTAACTTAGTGATTTATGAAAGTTCTTTGCTTTCATGCTAATCGAAAGTGGTTGTTCATAAGACTTGATCAGCCTTATTAATGAATCATTTTTGAGAGGTATGAAGTTGATGAATTTAGTGAGCACTACCTTCTATCCCTACCTTTTGTTTTCTGTTTCTATTAGCTAAATAAAATAAAATTCCCTGTTTTGCCTGTTTTCTGAATTTCCCTTGCAATAAAAAATGACCCAAAAATAAAAGTTCTCCAAATGCTCTAAAATTTTAATAGGATTTTTTCTGAATATTTAAGAGTTTTTGGTGTAAATAATACTCCCTCCATTCCACAATGTAGTGCCTATAGATTTTTGTGAAAGTCAAACTTTGTCAACTTTGACCAAGTGTATAGAGAAAACGGTCTACATCTACAATACCAAACATGTGCATTCTAAAAACTAGATGTACCTACTTTTCTCTATAAACATGGTCAAAGTTTGTAATGTTTGACTTTTGTAAAAATCTATAGGCACTACATTATGGGACGGAGGGAGTATCAGAGGGAGGTGCACCAGGTGGGCACAACCTACCTGAGCGCGCCAGGACCCCCAGGTGCGCCCTGGTGGGTTGTAGTCCCCACGTGACCCCCCCCCCCCTCACTTATCTATTCATCCCACATCATCACCTACCTCCAGGAAAAAAAATCACCATTGCCCTCTCTCGCGCATTCTTTCTCCCGAACCCGTGGATTTCGTTCTCTTTGCTTGAAGCTCCGTTTTCGAAACTGTTTCGGGGGATTGTTGCTTGGTATGTGACTCCTCCATTGATCCAATTAGTTTTTGCTTTAGTGGTTTAAATTTTGAATAATTAGTTACTCTTGGTGCTACTGTAGATGAGCTTACATGTTGAATTATTAGAGTTCTAAGTAGTTTGAATGGTCGTTATGGCCTCTATGCATCCCTAGGAGTAGTTGCTTGTAATTTTGTGAAGTTCTGTTGAGAAAATTTTGTGGACTAATTTTTTTAGAATTTTGTTCATAGGAAAAAAGATGAGTATCTTTAGGAAGTTTGCTTCCAAGAAGAACTCCAAGGGAGTTATTGGGGAGTCATCTGATAGTGATCTCCATACCCGGAGAATGGCGGAGGTACGGCCATGTGAATGGCCGCACAACCCGTTCATGGAAGGGGCCGGAATCCTTCAGGAGTTTGCACAATATGCTGCTAATGATAGCCTCACCAACTTCATCGCAGCTGAATGTAAACAATACCATCTCCTCACAAATTCCTTTGTGCAAAGTTTTCATTTCTTGAGTAGGAATAATCCCCCTGAGGTCCGGTTTAACTTATATGCTGAACCCCATCAGATACCGTTTACTGAATTTTGTGACATATGCATGCTTCCTTCTGATGGTAGTTTAGTAGAGCCTAGGGCCGCGGAGTTTGATGGTTTTTACCGTACTCTAACAGTGGGGGATGAGAGAGGAGTATCGAGTGTCACTGCCACTAGTTTACACTTACCTGTTGTGCATTATTTTGCCCTATTCATTTTGAAGTGTTTACTCGCTAGAGAGAAGATAGGTGCACTCAGTGCTCCAGATTTTGTTGTTTTACGTCGTGCACTTTACGATGACAACACTTATAGCTTGGGAGCTATTGTGGCATGTCGCCTCCACCTTAACAGATCCAAGGGTAAAATACATGGTGATAGTTATGCTACTCGTTTGGCAAGTCACTTTAATGTTCAGATACGCCAGCATGATTATCCTTTACCCAAGGTTTATTTAGATCGTCAGGCTATGGCACACCACCAGTTTGTTGATGGCGAGAACACTGACATTCCTGTTCCTTATAACCTGGTTTTTAGTGTGGACACTCCTGATATTATTCCATTGCCTGCACCTGCTTTGTTTGATCCTATTGCCCGGGGCACCTATAGGATTATGCCTGAGGACATTGTCGCCAACCGGAACAACCTGGTTGCGGTGAGCCTCAACAGTGGGACCCTCAGGTGCCCGCTCCCCAGCACTTCAACATAGGACCTCATGGTTTCTACCAGTGGCCTTATACCAACTTAGGTCAAAAGCCTAAGCTTGGGGGAGTACGTATTTCTCACCGACATTACATTCATGTTTGCACACTCATTCTAGTGTCGGTGTTCATACTTCTTTCATTGTATTATCCATGCTAGATTTATTTTCTCGCCTTCTTCTTGTGTGTTTGAAAAACTTTGAGAAAATACAAAAATATTTCCTGCTTCTTTTTTATTTTTCTTTCTAGTGTAGTTAGTTGTAGTATTTAAAAAGAAAACTCAAAAGGATGTCCTTGTTCTTCTTTTGCTTGTTGGGAAGTTTTTCTTGTTTTTGTTTTTCCCTTTTATTTGCTCGTTCAAGAAAAACCAAAAACTCCAAAAATATTTCAGTGTGTTTCTCTGAATTTCTTTTCTTTGTATTGAGTCATACCGAGGAGAAGACCATGATGAAAATGTTGAGTGGCTCTCATTTGCATTATTGTTGATCTAATGAAGATCCCATATTACCTTGTCTTCTCCTTTTGAATAAAATGTTTGCAGATTCCAGCTTAGTCCACGACACTCTTGCACTATTATTATTTTCACATCGTTCGGTCATGCAAGTGAAAGGCAATAATGACGATATTTGATGAACTGGTTGTGGCAGAGAGAAACGGGTATGAACTCGACTTGTTCTGTTTTTATAAATATGTTTAACCTAGTATCCATGATTCATCCTATTATGATCAAACATGTTTGCAATGACAATTAGACATTATAGTTTCTCATGCCATGCATAAGTAGCTAGGAGTGGATAATGATTTATTTTGGATGTCAACATTGCGTTAAAATGATTGTGATGTAGTATGATGATATGGTACCCTCCTCTGAATGTTTGAGTGGCTTGACTTGGGACATGTTCATGCATGTAATTGAATCAAAACCAACATAGCCTCTATGATATTTATGTTCATGGTGTTCATATCCTACTCATGCTAGTATCCAATGTTACTTATGCATAATGCATGTTCATGACCTTTTTGCTCTCTAGTTGGCCGCTTCTCAACCTAATTGCTAGCATTCGCCTGTACTAAGCAGGAATTCTGCTTGTGCATCAAAACCATGAAACCCAAGTTATTCCAGATGAGTCCACCATACCTATGTATATGCGGTATTACCCTGCCGTCCTGAGTAAATTTTCATGTGCCACCTCTAAAAACTTCAAATAAATATCTTTTTTGTGTGTCTGGATTGTTCATAGTGACAAGAGGTAGTCAGTATCTTCCATGCTAAGTGGGTTATTATCATGATGAGTGTTTATTCACTCATCCTTGCACGAGAGGGGCGGTAATAGGTATTCCCAGTCCTGAATTCAAATTGCAAATAATTAAACAAAACTCCCCGAGGACTATTGTTGGTATGGATGACATCCGTTGTTTCGGACAAGCCGTGGAGTGTGACTGTTGGTGGAGGGGAGTAAACCTTTACTTTTACCGCTTGGGAACCGCCACTAATGTGTTTAGCATGGAAGATACTGATAACTAATGGTCGCGAAGTAAACAAGAAGGGTGCATTTCTCAAATTTTCATTTACCTCTGTTTTAAAAACTTGAGCTCTGGCACCGCTACAAATCACTACTTTCCTCTACGAAGGGATTATCTATTTACTTTTACGTTATGTCATCACCTTCTCAAATAAGCGCCAAAACCTAATAGCACTATTGTCATCCTCATGCATTGTGTGTAGCTAATGTGGGGTACATCATGACTAGATCTTTTCTACCATGAATTACAATGTTTAGTCTATGCTTGAACTTTGGAGGTGCTCTGCATTTATGTTTTGCGGTCTCAGAAAGGGCTAGCGAGATACCACTATTGTCATATTATATCATGGTTGTTTTGACAACGTGTTGTTGTTTGAGATATCTTATTATTGCTCGCTAGCTGATTATGTCACTGATATGAGTTAATATAAGATTTAAGAGTTATTGTCGACATCGTTAGTTATAATCTTGGCTGAAAACTTGGGTGCTACTTAAGATTATTTACGTAAACAAGAGCAAAAGAGTTCGTAAAAGTTTTCTTTTTCACTTTCAGTTTATCAACTGAATTGCTTGAGGACAAGCAAAGGTTTAAGCTTGGGGAGTTGATACGTCTCCGTTGTATCTAATTTTCCTAACGCTTTTGCTCTTGTTTTGGACTCTAATTTGCATGATTTGAACGAAACTAACCCGGACTGACGTTGTTTTCAGCAGAACTACCATGGTGTTGTTTTTGTGCAGAAATAAAAGTTCTCGGATTGGAACAAAACTTCGTGAGGAATTTTTATATGAATAAAGATAATTTCTGGAGCTAAGAACCACCGGAGGGGGCACCTGGGTGGGCAAAACCCACTAGGGCACGCCGCCCTCCAGGCGCGCCCAGGTGGGTTGTCCCCACCTGGTGGCCCGCAGACACTGAAACCGATGCTATAAAATCACATTTTTCCAAAAAAAATCAGGAAGAAAGAATTATTGCGTTTCACGAGACGGAGCTGCCGCCACCTCCTGTTATTCACCGGGAGGCCAGATCTGGAGTATGTTTGGGGCTCTGGAGATGGGGATCTTCGATCTTCATCATCACCAACCCTTCTCCATCGCCAATTCCATGATGCCCCCACCGGGAGTGAGTAATTCCTTCATAGGCTCACTGGTCGATGAAGAGTTGGATGAGATTCATCATGTAATCGAGTTAGTTTTGTTAGGGCTTGATCCCTAGTATCCATTATGCTCTCAGATTGATGTTGCTATGACTTTGCAATGCTTAATGCTTGTCACTTTGGGCCCTGGTGCCATGATTTCAGATCTGAACTGTTTATGTTATCATCATTATATCTATGTTCTAGATCCGATCTTGCAAGTTATAGTCACCTACTACGTTTTATGATACGGCAACCCTGGAGTGACAATAGTCGGGACACTTCCTGGTGATGACCGGAGTTTGAGGAGTTCATCTATTCACTGTCTGTTAATGCTTGTTCCGGTTCTCTACTAAAAGGAGGCCTTAATATCCCTTAGTTTCCAATAGGACCCCACTGCCATGGGAGGGTAGGACAAAAGATGTCATGCAACACTACAAACAAAGACACATCCGTGACATTTTGGGCCGAACGAAAAAAATTATGTCATACATATGACACTTCTATGACGATAATTGTGACAAAACCCGGTATCATCATAGATGTGGTGGGCTCCTACTTCTATGACAAAAAATCATGATAGAAAATGGGCTTTTCGTCCTGCGCGTGCCGGAGACGCACCTGCATGATATTCTTTGGGCCGTCCATGACGGAAAAAACCGTGGTAAAAGCGAGGGCGAGGAAAATTTTGGGGAGTTCCCGGTTACGGTGGGTGGTCGGGGGCCGAGCGATGCGCGTTTCTCTCGTACACGTACGCGTGTGTGTGCGAGGCGTTGGCTCTAACTAAACCCGAGCGAGGCGTTGGGCTCTAACTGAACCCGAGCAATTGCACCGCAGGCTACGCGTTACTGAACCTGAGCGATCGATTGATGGCTGTTAACTGAACCCGATCGAGTGATTCCTTCGCTACTGCTGCTAACTGAAGCCGATCGATGCTGCCTCTCTGGATGAACAATGAGCATTGCGGGGGGTGGATGAACAGTGAGCGGTGGCGTTGCCTTTGGATGAACAGGACCCCGTGGTGTGGAGGGCTGGATGAATAGTAGATGGTGGAGGGGTGCCCGTGGAGGGGTGGTTGAACAGTAGTCGGTGGAGTAGAGCGCGGTGGAGGCTGGATGAACAGGAGCCCGTGGAGGCTGGAGGAGGTCGACGGTAGCCCGTGGAGGCTGGAGGAGGTCGACGGTGGAGAAGAACAGTATCCCGTGGAGTCCCGTTTTGCGGTACACCACACCCCTCCCGATGAAAAGGACCCCCGTTTCGACCGTAGCGCTCCAACACAAGTCCGTTTCGTCCGTTTTGCGGTATGCCACACCCCTCGCGATCAACAGAACCCCCGTTTCAACCGTAGGAGGTCCGTTTCCTCCATTTTGTGGTACGCCAGACCCCTCCCGATGAACAGGGTCCCGTTTCGAACGTGGCCGGTCGAACACAAGGACGTTTCCTCCGTTCTGTGGTATGCCAGGCCTCATTTCTATCGCATGTTCCGTCCAAGCCCTCCCGATGAACACGACCACGCATTCCATTCTGACCCAGCCGGTTGGCTCCCACGCGTTCCATTGCCTCCCGATGAACACGACGCATTCCGTTGCCTCCCCATGAACATGACGCATTCCGTTGCCTTCCCATGAACACGACGCATTCCGTTGCCTCCCCATGAACACGACAACGACGTTGTTTCTCCGTTTCGACCCAGCCATGTACATGAGCCTTGGCCGTACATATGCGCAGGTAGGCATTCGAGACCCCGCCCGTATGTACACATACGTGGCCGCATTTTATTTCTTGCACACTGGCCGTTGTACGTACGTGTACATGCTACGTGCGCGCATCTACATCGACACGTGTGCGCCTCTACATCCACCAGTATATATGTACGTACACGTTCGCGACCAGAATGACAATGCTACGTACGCTTCGACCAGGTGGGTCCCGACTGTCAGGCACTTCCTTGCGTGCGAAGATGTAGCTGGTGGGTCCCAGCAGTCAGGGGGGTGAATCATTTTTTTTGCCCGGACGCACTTCCTTGCATGTGAAGGTGTAGCTGGTGGGTCCCAGCAGTCAGGGGGAAATGTTTTTTTCATGAAATACGGTGGCCCGTCCGAAGGGTCCCCGCTGTCAGGTGGAGGAATAATTATTTTGCGCGTAATAAGGAGGCACTTCCTTGCGGCTGTCGTGGATCCAGCTGTCAGCCTCTCCACGTATAGTACTCTTCCGATGGAAGTCGGTCGTTGACCACATTTACCACGCCGTGCCGAGAGCACCACGGCGGTGGATGACGGTGAGGCCTAGGAAGGGACGACGTGGAGCCGGGGAAGACGCAGCAGTGGATGCCCACGCGAAGAGGCGTACGAGGGTTCACTGGTTCGGCTATGGTGTGAGGCTGTCATTGCCGCAGAATAACAGGGGTGTGGGTGAGTAGAGGGATGGCCTGGCTAGCGGTGGGAGTAGTAGGGAGCGGTGAGGCCTCCGTGGCATCACTGCCGGCCATGGGAGGCTGGAGCATGCGGCATGACCGGCGCTGCTTTGGGCGGCTGGAGCACGAAGACCAGAGGTTGAAGAAGCACTGGCCGTTGGATGGACATCGTATGGTCACTGGAGCTAGAATCGTTCATATTGACTAAGTTGACAAAGCCCTCCGCCCCCGTAAACTTAGTAGGCCCACAGGTCAGCCTCCCACCAAGGTGAGTCCCAGCTGGCAGGGGGAGTATTCATTTTTTTGTGCGTAATAAGGAGGCATTTCCGGTGGGTCCGAGCTGACAGCAGGGGGGACGTTTTTTTCACGAATTACAGAGGCCCTTCCGGTGGGTGCCAGCTATCAGGTGGAGGAATCATTATTTTGCGCGTAATAAGGAGGCATTTCCCTGTGTGGGCCCCTACTGTCAGCCTCTTCCGATGGCTGTTGTTTGTTGACCATGTTGACCTCGCCGTGCCGAGAGCACAAACGCGGTGGACGAGGGCGAGGCCCAGGAAGAGAGCCACCCGGAGCCGGTGAAGCCACCGCAGCGGATGCCCACACTGAGGGGAGAACGAGCGCTGACTGGTCGGCTGCAGGGTGAGGCTGACATCGCCGGAAAATAACAGGATGTGTGGGTGGTTAGAGGGATGGCCTGGCGGCAACACAGCCAGCCATGGGAGGAGGGAGCAGGCAGTCCCGCCGGCGCTGGTTTGGGCGGCTGGAGCAGGAAGATCAGAGATTGAAGAAGCACGGCGGCCGTTGGATGGACATCCAACTGTCACTGCTGTGTGTTGACTAAGTTGACAAAGCCTTGCGTACGCGTCAAAAAAAATTAGGACAGTGTCATCGTGAACCTAGTAGGCCGAGTAGTCTGCCTCCAAATCTATGGAAAACAGCATACAGCCCATTAGCCATTATTTTCAATAATTTACAGCCCATTTGCTAATTCTTAAGGATATTTGAAGCCCATGTTCTTTTTATTAGCATTACAGACCATATATTTTGGGCACTGCTGAAAATTCAATGAAATTTTGCATATTTCAGTGAGGTCCGAACTCTTTTAATCACGAAAGTTTGAGTCACGTTAAAAATAATTTTCAAAAAATTATATCAAAATAAAATTCAAAAAACAATTCTCCGCAAAAAAAATGAATGAAATTTAGAATCTTAACTAGCAAGATGCTCGTTCGTTGCATGGAACATGAAGATGCATTTGTATGAGTAGTTTATCTTGTGGGAGAAAAGATGATATTTTAATGTAATTGCCAGTTGGCTTTGGTTTTTATAAGAGTAGAGAGTAGAGAAATCATGAAAAAAATGATATTTTAATGCAATTGCCGGTTGGCTTTGGTTTAAAAATTTACAGCCCATTTCTTACAACTTATAGCCCATTTTCTGGGGAAGCCCATTTCTTACTACTTACATCCCTCCTCGTCTTGAAAGATTTGCAGCCCAGCAGGGCTGAGAAAAGCAAGTAGGCCTCGGTTTTGGTATTCTCCAAAAAAAGAACTGGGCTAGCCAATTTCAGAAAGAAAAATATATCAACTGGGCTCATCATGTGCTTAATAAAAGCGTAAGCGTGGGCTAGACAGGCCACAGCCCCCGCACAGCGTGCAGTTGAGCTCCGTCTCTGAAACTAAAAAACAACTCTGTCTCAAAAAAACTAAAAAACAACTGGGGAGCTGCTGGGTCCCTGGTGTTATCCGCTC
This sequence comes from Triticum dicoccoides, assembly GCF_002162155.2. Classification (NCBI taxonomy): domain Eukaryota; kingdom Viridiplantae; phylum Streptophyta; class Magnoliopsida; order Poales; family Poaceae; genus Triticum; species Triticum dicoccoides. Next base: position 472,516,805 of record NC_041387.1, read on the forward strand.
GTTGTGTAATTTTCTCGTTTATTGACTACATTGACAATAGTGTGGGACCTAGTTGTCAAACAATTAGGAGGAAGTATTTTTTGGCTTGTAATAACGAGGCACCTGCTTGCGAAATGCAATGACCCTGGTGGGTCCCTACTGTTTAGTCTCTCCACGTACAGTCATCTCCTGATTCCTCTTGGTTGTTGACCATGTTGACAACGCCAAATGGCGGCGGGCACAGCGAGCGAACCTAGGCGGAGAACGACGGGAAGGCCTCAGACGGGAACGAACAGTAGCCATGGAAGATGCGGCAGTGTAGTGGTAGGTGGAGGGGAGTACGAGGGCAACAACATGCAAGTCAAGCATACAAATGTTACAAAAAGCCCAATGGTTAATTGTTCATCAAATTTTTAGACAAAACTCAGATTGAACATGATAGTAACATCTAACCCAACCACTCTTTTTTGCAGTCACAAACAAATGGATCGGTCTGATCCATAAAATCAACATCCTGTGCAAAAAAAATATTTCAGGATGTCTACAACTTATTATAAATAGAAGCCGAGCACGTGTAGAAGCCCATTTGTCCCCCTGAAACTTATTTTTTTGTTGTTCAACATGTTCGTCCGTGAGAAATCTCTTGCTGTAAAAATTAAGCCTCATGGACAATAGTAACCTCGCATTCAACACGAAGAATGTGACAAAGCTTCTGTTTGCCTGGTTGGATGCATATCGTCCCATCGTTATTGTCCTCAAACGAATGTCATGAGAACTGAGAAAATCCTTGTGCTTATTACGCCAACGATTGGTTATATGTTTTTCTCCATGTGGTTCTGCCTAAGTAGACATGAAGATTGAAAACAGTTAAGGTCTGAAAAAAGAGTATGTCGAAAGAACGACAGCAAAACAGTTAATTCTAGTACAATATATACGGGCTTTCAATGTGCATGAAATCATCACCTCTATGTATAAATTCTCCAGAGATCAAAAGCATCGTAGCAAGCCAATAATTATGTCCAGATCAAAACTATACATTCTGATATATATGATCTTGATAGAATCTAGCAGCATTGATAGGCTATCAATGGACGAACTCTTCATTGAGCATATAACATAATATTAGTACCCAAAGTGTACTCCAAGATGATATAAAACTTATGCGCACAAATGAAAAATGCAGCATATGATTACAAATGTGTAGACGTTAATATGCGATACCTGAAAAAGTGAGGAGCCAAACACCAACCCCTTGTGATTATTAAACGGGTCACGAATTACACCCAAGGTCTCCAGTTTGGGCGCAGAGACGACAGTTATTTCTGAAAGTGTATAACAATTATGAAGGAGCAACCTTTCAAGTGAAGGGGCATCTTCGATGATGAGCTGCTGTCCTTCAAAACAAATTCCAATGCTTTTAAGGTGAGGCGACTTTATTTGGAAACAACTGATACGGATTTCTATTCCCAAAACAATCAGCAAGCGCTCCAGGGTAGGGCAACTGGAGTGGATGATGCTATGCAGTGAGGCCTCTGACAGATAAACCACCACAAGCGAAAGTTTTTTAGCAGTGGGAGTTGAAGCATTTGTACCAGATCATCAGGTAGATGGCACCGGGCGAAGGTGGCGGTGTGGAGAGAGGAGGAAAACCGCAAGATGGACAACGGCGGTGTGGGCACGAATTCTTGGTATGTTCGTGGTATGAAACTTTCATGGTAATGGTAGAACTCAAACTGCTGGAGTTTTCCAAATTCAGGGGATGTCAGCCAAGCGTGCACCTTGCCGGGTATGGATAGCACGTAGCTTGTCGGGATGCAGAGGCATTGAACGGGGCCCTACTGGTGAGAAGAGATGATTGCTCTGAGGAGATCAAATTCAGGAAGGACAGATATCTGACGACAGTCGAGTTTAAGGGGAGCGGTGCGCCAAAGAGGGCGCCACCGAGTTGAGAGGACTTGTGTGCAGCAGCAATCCTTGGTGGGGAGAAGCGAGATGGTCTCCTCAAGGATGACTCCCGGGAGATTGCTGATGCGGTCCACCGGAGATTCTACCGGTTCCTCAGATCCGGGTGGGGGGGGGGGCTCGCCTCTTCTCCCCGCGCTACCGGGTGCGGGATCTACAACCGGCGTTGCCGCTGGCAGGAGCCTCATCTTCTTGGCGCTAGGGCCAGCCAACTCCATTTCCCTTGTGGGCGTTGCGCCGAGCTCATGGGTTTGAGCAAAGTAGCCAGAGACGAGCCTAGTGGCAGTGTGAGTGGGGAAGAAGGAGGGCTGGGGATTTCTATAGGAGTGGAAGAAGAGGAGCAGGCGTTTTTTGTACGAGTGAGGAAGAAGGTGAGCGGGGTTTTCCGGACGAGTGAGGAAGATTGGGGAGCGAGGGGAATTGGGGGGAGATAGAAGCGGGAGAGTGAGTTGTTCGTGTTTATAAGGCCCGCTGCACTAACTACTCGCTTTTTCCCAAGAAACGCTCTCTTCTTTTGCATTGCTGCATTGGAGCTGGCGCATGGACTTGGCTGACTGGCCATGCATGCAGGATGCATGTGCCCGCCGACCACTGCATGCACCTGGTTTGTTACTAGGCCTATTTAATAGGGTGGTTATGGACTAAATTAAGGAGATTTATTTTCTCTGTGTGCATTCACCAAATTAGAGGATGCGGTACTGGATACACACACTCACATTAAACTAACATTTAGAAGAACAAAAGTTCAGCATGTCTATGCATCTCAATGATTCACCATACTATAACCAATACAAAGTTGTGATAAGGTGTGGAAATAAAGAAAATTGGTCGATGCTTCTCTAAGCAAAGGGCCTCCCTGCGCACGCATTAATTTCCTGGGCATGCTTGTTTCTTCTCAATGTTGCGAGCACTTTGAGCATGTTGGCAACTCCACAGCTAGCTAGCTGCCTCATCTTGCAATTGATGCTGACACATTTTCAGCAAACACATGAGGCAATAGAGATGACTCAACATGGGTCCATATTGTGCAGTTCCCCTGAAATCATATTCATTGTCCTGAATCTGAAAATATAGGAAAACAGTAGCTATACTTAAACGGTGTTGCAAAACAGTAGCACATATCAATAGCTCGGCATGACAAAACATGATCATCTGGATGAAAGGGATACTGACCTGCCTGAGGAAGATTATATATAATTTCATAAGTCCTTGTTGATTTCCACCTTCGGCTGCACTGCTTGTTTGCTCCTCCACACATGACAGGATCGTTCTGCACTGCATTCAGCATGTCAACCTACGAATAAGCTAATTTCATCTTGCGGTGGTCATTGTACCTAGTTACAAATGTAGGAATACCTGGAGCACCATGAGGTTAGCTGACAGCAGGTAGATGCAGCCATATAAATTTTGTGCGGTGCTACCAAAATTGAGTTTTGTATCCCTTCCCGTTATGAGAATTCTTCTTGAAGTTGGTAGAATGTGACGGCTTGTTCTTTGCATCAAACTTGCCTTTCCCCTGAGATTTGTTCTTGTTGTTTTTGGGCTAGTTGGGCTGGAAGTTCTTCTCGTGTACCATGTGGGCACTAGAAGCTCCCTCAGCGACCCGAGCATGTGTGTCTTTTTCTCTCGCCCTCTCCTCAAAATCAAGAGTGCTAATGAGATCCAAAACAGAAAACTCATGTCTCTTGTTTTTCATAGAAGTAGCAAAATCGTTCCATGAAGGTGGAAGCTTGGCAATGATGGTCCCAGCAACAAATTTGTCCGGCAACACACACTTAAAGTACTCAAGTTCCTTAGAGAGTGATTGTATCTCATGAGTCTGCTGAACAACAGAGCGCTCATCAGTCATCCTGTAGTCATAGAATTGCTCCATGACGTACAACTCGTTGTCAGCGCCCGAGGGCCCAAACGTGGCCTCGAGCGCAGCCCACATGTCTTTGCCGCTGTCAAAGGACATATATGAATCCACAATGGAATCGTCAAGAACACTCAGCAAGGCATCTTTGAAGAGGGTATCCATGTTCTGAAAAGCTTCCTGTTGTGTAGGATTAAGATCGCCCTCAGGCTTACCCTTAGTGGCGTCATAGCAGTACATGATCTGAAACCAATATACTGCTCTTGTGCGCCACCTTTTATATTGCACCCCCTTAAAAGTAGGCGGCTTCAAAAGCGCAGCAAAACCACTCGGAGTGAATTGCCTGTAATCAGGTTTTTGGATTGGATTGTTGAATATATGAGCAATTTAGTATGAGATTTAATCCGAATCAGTAGTAAATAGATCATGACGACAATTGCAAACATCAAAGTAATGATGCGGACTAAACCAGGAGGACGGAATCACATACTGTACAGCGGGAGCAGAACCGATGTGGTTGATGTTGTCACTCATGTCGTTGATGAAGAGGTTACCGAGGTCGGGGAAGAAGGCTGTCGTTGAGGAAGTCGTCGCTGGCAGCAGTCACAGGAGTGTGCTCCCCAAAAACCTGATCGCCCCTCTCCCGTACGGGATCACGAAAGGCGGGGTTCGGAGGACTGATGTCCCTTCTCGTAGTGCACGCCAGAAGGAGGGCTGGAGAAGAATTGCGTGGCAGCGCTAAGATCTAGAACGGTGCGAAAAACCATATGATACAGCGGCGGCTAGGGTAGAGCATGTCAGGTCGGTCGTGCGAGTATAATAGTACGCCTTTGGCCCCAAAACCCCACGTCCAAGTCAATAATAGCTCAAAAAAAGTCAATAATAGCCCCACCAAGGTTTGTCTCAAAAAACGGAGTAATTAAGGCGTCCGTTAGTCCCTTTAGTATAAATACTATATCATTAATAATGGCCCCACCTTTTGTCTCACAAAGTACGTTGGAGTACAACCGGCTACATGTTTACAATCCGCCTCGCTTCTCTCTCCTTCAACTAAGGCTAGCCATACTGGGAGTAACTTAGGTAGTAACTTAAGACATCCCAAGACAATTTTGCTTATGTGGCAAGTATTTAATGAGGAAAGAGGTGCTTGTGGTAACATAATATGTTACTATAACATAGCGCTTCCCGAGGCAAAATGAGTCTATGAGATAATAAATGAAGCAATCTACTTCCTCCGTCCGAAAATACTTGTCATCAAATTAAATAAAAGGGGATGTATCTAGACGGATATTAGCTCTAGATACATACCCTTTTATCCAATTTGATGACAAGTATTTTCGGACGGAGGGAGTATGATACTGCTACTTCCCGAGGCAAAATGTTACTTTGCACTATGGAGGTAATAAATTACACTAGTGTCATATGCATGACACTAATCTAAGTTACTCCCCAATGACCAGCCTAAGCACAAATACTATATTTAAATCCTTATGGCCTGCTTATGTCATCTAATTATAGTACTAGCTCTAAAGTTACTCTCCACTGTGTAGTCTGAAATGATGGGCGTGCAGCGGGCAGTGCCCTCAGTCGGCGCGCCGCTTCAACGGCGGAAGCAGTGAGAGGTCGTGTCTCCCTGACTTGCCATCAATGTGGAGCGGCGGGCTCAGCTGGCGTCGGGCGGGAAGCGCGTGCGGGAGGGGGGGGTTTGTTGGGCCAAGAAGGTGAGAAGCCAACTTGGGATCGGTCCGGACGGGGAAATATCATGTGCTCCCATACTCTGCATATGACACTAGTCTATGTTACTACTCCCTCCTTTCCGGTTTATAGAGATGTTTAGAGTAACATAGTAATATGTTACAGTATAAGTTACTCCATACTATGACCAGCCTTGGCCTCTCCCAGTGCTCCACCATGTATACCTGCTAAGCCTGCCACGTAGGCATAAAATATGATGTGGCACCAATAAACTAAGCACCTATGCATTGAAGACTTGAGTTACTAAGCCATTTAATGCACTTAGCGCTCATCTAAAGAGCATGGTTAATAGTATCGCCAGCTGCTGGCTATAAGCCAGTGCCATGTCATCTACAGCCCATCTTATAGTCAACATGTACAATAGTAGATCAAAAGAGTGTGGCCCACCTTTCATTCTCACAAAGTGCCTAGGAGCACGTGCTAGAGCTGGCTCTTCACGAAGAGCCCGCTTACCCTTCTCTCTCCTCTTCTCTTTCCTCCAATTAAGCAGAAATATACTACTCCCTCCGTTCCTTGATATAAGGTGTGTAGATTTTTGAGAAAAATTCCGAAATATAAGGTGTATTGCGCTGCACCACTCGTTTGGATAATTTTTTGAGGGATTTGTTTACATTTCCTTATATCACGCAAGCTCCTCTATTTTCTCATGTCAATTAGTCATGTGTAATGTCGCCCAAAACTTGTGAAATTTTCCATCCATGTGTCTTCTTTAATTTCCATGCCAAAAACTATACACCCTATATTTAGGAATGGAAGGAGTAGTTTATTCCTTATAGCCCACTGACTCAGCTCTATTGTACTTGCTCTAAGCACATCTAAGCACTTACTAGCACCCGCTTGACCATGGACCTTAACGGTGTATGTCACCTTGTGTCTCATAATTTTCCTCGTCATCATCTGAGTCCTAGAAGATCTCACCCACATCATCATTAGCATGCAGCCGCCTTGATAGACAACATGCATAGAAGGAGTAGAGGCGACTGGGGACGCACCACCACCACATCGTGGGCACTCCGTATGTGCTCGTGTGCGTGCAGCATGCGTGTTTTTCCATCAGTGCTAGCTCTAAGGCCGAGGTTGCGGTCATCTTCGTCTCCGACTAGTAGTTGAGCAACGACGGCAAAGAGGTGCTGCAAGAGATGTGTATGCGTCGTTGCGTGCGAGCTTCGCCGTAGCACGACGAACCGGATGTCGCAGCGGATGGCGCACCCCTCCATGCAGCCGAGTGTGTGCGCATGCATGTGTTATTCACGTGCATTCTGCGGCCGAGCGTGTGTGCATGCACATCTTGTGTACGTGCGTTGTGTGCTCCATGCTGTGCTCGTATGTGCATGAGTTGGATCGGATGGAATTTGCGTTGGCTTGTGTACATGCGTGGCTGCATGCGTCCTATACATGTGTGGCTTGTTACGTGGTTATGAATAATTCAATATAAACTACTCCCTCCGTTCCTAAATATAAGTCTTTCTCGCCATTTCAAATAGACTACAACATACGGATGTATATAGACATATTTTAGAGTGTAGATTCACTCATTTTGTTTCGTATGTAGTCCCTTATTGAAATATCTAAAAAGACTTATATTTGGGAACGGAGGGAGTATAAAACATCTTCAACTTAGCATCCTGATGTACCGTTTCTAGTGGTTAGAGAAAAGTTCATGTTCTTTTATTTGTTTATAGGTGGGCAGGCGGCAAAAAATAGGGGAAAACGTGCAAGGTTCCTTGTAGACGCTCCACCGCGAGGTTTCTTGCTCCTTCTCGGTCGTCGGGAATCTATGCTCTTCAACTCTTTTCTTTTACGTGAGCTTTGTTCATCCTTTTCCCAACACGAGAGACATCTAGCATCAAGGTGCACGTGTCATGCAAGAAAATGGAGATAATCAGATAAGCAGTGCATAAGTGAGTCGTGCGGGGGGAAAGCGGGCGGAAACCCTTTTTTCGTAAGTGAGTCGTGCACTTCGATGGCACCTACGCAATATTTTTTTCTCCTCGATGGCACGTGAATAGTGCACGTACTCAACGACGGAGCACAGGATGGTAGCAATGACATGACATGGTCAGCCCTTTTTTGGAGAGAGTACGTACTACTAGTATATAACTTTGATGTGCCCCGTCAACTCGCAGAACGACGAGAAGCTTGATTACGCCTTCTCCCTCGCCAACGTGTGCGCGGTGGCTCGCAACACGAGGTGAAACTTTTGCTTACAAGCGGTGGACGTGCAGCAGTTCATTTGGTGTCAGATTGCCAGAAGCACTACTATAGAACCATCGACTTCCGGAAGAGGCGAAGAGCCAAGCGCAAGGTCACCTACTAACCTTAGGCTAGGCGTAGTGGGAGTAACATAAGTAGGGGTAGTACCTCCTTTTTTTATTCTAGAAACAACCACAAACGAATATCAAGGTGCTGGTTACGTAGAACAAATTTCCTAGAGTCGATGCTCAGCCCTCCTCTATCTCTCTTCTCAGCCAGCCAGCGGACGCGCGGAGCCCATCGTCTGTTTGCTCACATGCGGTCCCACATGTCAGTGAAAACGCAATAGGACCCACTAAACCTGCACATCTTTCACCTCGACGTGCTAGTGATGAAAACAAATCCAATAAAGATCTTCGGTGGCCGCTTTTGGAGTTACTCAAGAGTAGTAAGATTCTATTTACAGTTTAACCCAAGATGCACATCACGTGGCTTCAACTACCACTCTATTTTCTTTCATGACACGACATGGATGTTGGATGTCCCACGTGTCGGCAAAAGGAGGAAGAACCCGACCAAATCTTCGGTTGTGCTCTCGGATTATACTAGTTGTGCTAACTGAAAAATTTATTATGTACTCCCTCCGTTCCAAAATACTTGACTTCCATTTGTCCAAAACTGGATGTACCTATATACTAAAACATGTCTAGATACATATATATATTGACAAATAGAAGGCATGTATTGTGCAACGGAGGGAGTAGAATGGATGCAAGTCTTGGTATTGGGAAGAAGAGTATATCCATATATTGATAGAGCGCAATTTAGTAGATGTTCTAGCACTTTTAGCTAGCACAGAGGCTAGAGATGAGACTAGTGCACTTGTTGATACTCCTACTAGAATAGAGTCTAGACATGAGACTAGATGTGAGGAAGCAATGTCTACTTCTTTACACTCAAAGAAGAAAGAAGCACGCAAGATCGAGCCTCCACAGATCAACAATGAATGCATCGAGAAGGCAATAATCCAACTTACAGGAGTTCGTGCGTTGGTATTGCTTTTCTAGTCAAAATTATCATTGGAGTTTGTGCAAAACGGAGGTCCCTTCGGTGTCGTGCGTTGGAGTTGGCCTTACAAGTGGGACCGCAGATGAGGAAACCGACTATCGGCAAACCCCCACCTCGCCCGTCGTGCGATGGCTGAAGTTAGAGAAACAACGAGGTTGAAGAGATTGCTCTAGCACGGAATCCAAGAAATAATATGGTGTCAGATGGATGTCATGGTGGTGGCATGTGTCGTACTCCTGGACGTGGATGCTTGTTCTGGCCCATGCCATCCTACTACTCCTACTACTTACTATATACTACTCATACTAGTATCGAGGATTCGAGGTGCTGCTTACGTACAGCGAACACATATTAACATATGGCTACAGGAAAAACACCCGCCCGACGCGCGAAGCATGTGAAACTAGTACAAATAGTGTACTACTATTGTTGATTGGCCTCATCTGATAACCTATTGCAATGCACGTACAATTATGTATTCGAAAAATATTTTTTTGCCTTGTCGCACCACTCACTCAGAGAGGCGACTCGAAAGCCATTCATAAATTTAGTAAGTTTATCACAGGCATATCATTTTATTACATACAACAGGTCATCAACCCACATCGACAACGAGGATACATTATAAATACTAAAGTTTTCACCACACAACAAATAACAAGCAATGAACTGAACTTCAACTCAACCATTCCTCGTCATTGGAAATGCTTGCTTTGAACCACAAGTGATCCTCTGGGACGGGCCATCTATTGTCGATCTCGAGACCAACGCAGGACTGATCATCCAGGCTGAAGCAGCCTACTATATCAGTACCAGGGTAGGGAACCACCCAAATGTCCGAGGTATAGACACAGTTGCTTCTCATAAATGGTACTAGTAATGTTGTGTCAATAGCAGTTGGATCGCCTTTCACCATCATTGGATAGTTTTGTCCAAGGAAGAGCAAGTTTTCTCCAAGACAATCAATTTTGTACCAGGGAAAAGGTGTTGGCACTAGCACACTAGTATCCATCCCGAATACCATGCAACGGGTGTTGTAATAGGTCCGGAGAGTGCGACCATGGGAGACAACACGTGCTCCCTTAGTAGTAACAAACTTAGTGCGCTGTATACACAAAAGAAGAGGTGATCCATCAGAATTAGTTGCCAGGCGCCACTGAGTATATACGTTCTGCTCGTCCTCATGCTCGTGGTCATCACCATTGTCATCTCCCCCTTGGTTATAAAAATTTTCAAGTAGAGGTGGTGGAATGTTCACAGGACCTTGGAAACACAAGAAGAAGGTTAATTAGTAAAGGGAAACTTGCTAACCCGCATGCATGTGGATGAAACAATTATAATTATGCTGGAAGACAAACGTACCAAAAGCATAAGGTTTCCATGCAAAAATAGTGCCACGAGTGGTGGCAGCAAACACAAGGCCCTCGTATTGAATTGCATCACAGTACACATCCATGTATAGAAACTGATTTTTGAGCAATATCCATCCAGTCGAACCACGAAGGACGGCAACAAGCTTGTCGAAGATAGCAATAACTTCATAGTTGTTGTAATTCCAAGAGCGGTTGGGAACTCGACAAATTGCTATCTTCCATAGAAGACAGTCACCATGATCGTATTTGAACGTGCGTACAATACCGGTGTGCTCAACCTCTGGGCAGTCTGCTGAGATTTTTGGAAGTGAGTGTACACATTCACAAGTTCCCACTCGCAGTTGGACCCAATGTAAACAACCCAATCTCCATTTGCGCCTGCCCAAGCCTTGCCCTCAAGGGATGGCATCTTAACATCATACGTATCATTATCAAGCGGCATCAACTTGCACAGGGCGAGGCCTCCGTCGTCCCGGCGCCAATCATCAGTGTAACGCCCCGGATTCGATGCGCCAGGTGTCTGCCAGTTATTCGCCGTCGTTGCCATGTCAGCTGCTTGCATGTTGCATTTTTCCATGTCATCATCTGCATTTCATCTACATGTTTTTCAAAACTTGCATCCGTTCGGGTTCCGCCGGTTCTCTCCGTTGTCCATTCCGAGTCCAAACACACTCGCACGCGCCCGCGGCACCTCTGAAATATTATTTTATAAGTGGCATAAAAATGTTCTCAGAATGGGTTGCAACTTGTCGTGCGGTCTTATTATAGTGTAGACAGACCGCCTGCCAAGTTTCGTCGCATTCGGAGTTCGTTTGGTAGCCCAACCGTCATCTGTAGCGGCACCCTTGCCGGTTTATTCGTCGGGTGTTTTCGGTCTCCGAAAACTCGTGCCAGGCTGCTATCTCTTCTCTCCTTATAGCCTAGCCCATCTACACAGCCCACCAACCCCTCTCCTAGTCCCTCTCTGATCCGGAGCTGTCCGATGGCGATCCGAGGCTCCGAAACCCCCCTCAAACCCCCTAAACCTAATCCCTGCCTATTTAAACACCACCCATATGCCATTTTGGCCTCCACCTACCTCCTCCCTCAATTTCAGCCGCAGCCAACCGTCTCCACCTCGAAATCCGTGCCCAGCCAGCACCCCGCTGCCACTTGTCGCGCCCCCATCGGCTAGCCCCGCCGCCGGCGACGCGCACAGCCAACCAGGCGTTGCCACGTCGCCCCGCAACTCTTCCTCCGCCGCGGCCCTGAGGGCCCAGATCCAGCCCGCTTCAGGCCGAACCGAGCCGCGCCGCGCCCCCGCGCCCGTTGGCGCCCGACCCCGCCGGCTCC
>NC_041387.1:472528960-472573585 GCF_002162155.2 Triticum dicoccoides
CGAACCCCGGCAGCGCCGCCGCCCTAACCCTGCGTGGGGACGAGCAGAGGAGCCGCTCGTCCCGCTCGCGCTCGCCCACCCGCGCCCACGTGGGCCCCGGCCCAGCAGCGCCAGGCCGCCGGCCCCGCGCCCCGGCCTGCCAACCCTCTCCCCCGACTTGGGCCAAGCCCATGGTGAGCTAGCCCTCCATTCCCCGCCTTGTGCGCCGCTTATCTAAATCGCGCTTGTTCTGTTTATTTTTTTCAAAAACTGCCAAGTCCCCAGAAACTCATAAAATGTTGCATCCTTTGACCTGTTGTAACTTTTTGTGTGTGGCTCCGATTTATGCATATGATATGTCAAAATGTTCGATGTGAGATGCTCTTCATTTCATTCCATTGCACCATGTTCATTTGAGTTCATCTTGATGCCTGAATCATCGTTGCAAGAGTCCTATATGATGTTAATCTGCTGAAACTGTTATAACTTGATGATTTGTCATTTTTGCCATGTTCGATGTGTGCATCCTATGAGGTTGATGTCTACATGTGTTTTGAACTATGCCATGCCATCTTTACAGGGGTGCCATCCATGAATTTTTGTGAGTTGTGTAGTGAGTGCATCGATCTTGTTAAGTAGGGTACTAGCTATTACTGTTTTGCTAGGTTGAATCTGTTATTTCATGATGCTATGTAAACCTGCTGCTACAAGTCATGCTATGCATAATCTGGAGATGTTCACTAAGGGTGTTTTGTTATACATGTTATGCTCTATCCATCCATGCCCCTGGTTGTATTTATAGCCTGATGTAGCTTGTCGTAATCTTGCTCCAAAGTTGCTAAATAATGTTGCTGTCAGCCTATTAACATTAAGTTCAGTTTTGTCATGTGTTTTGCTAGTGATCCATGCACCCTATGAACTTGATCATGCCATGCCTAGCTTCATAAACATGTCTTCTTACTGTTGGTTGCCTTGTCATGCCATGTTTTGCTCTGTAGTGAGTTGCACAAGCTCATCTACATGCCTACTTATCGTTGTTTCTGCCATGTATGAATCTGTAATATAACTTGCCATGTTTACATGGATGCCATTATATTTTCTGATCCTTTTTGGCTTATGGTCAGTAAGGGACTTTTGTTCTATGCATTTAGTAGATTCATGTCATGCCTTTGTTTGCCATGATAAGTTCCTGTAACATGTTGTTTGATAGCTCTAAACATTGCAACCTGATGTTATTTTCTGCAAAGTCTGAACTGTTATTATTTGCAATCTTGACATGTGTGTTTGAGCATGTTCTAGTGATTTCTGGAGATAGCTTAGTGTTCATGTTTTGTTATGCATTACCAGTACTTCATGACCATGCCTTTTTTTTCTTGTTGAGGTGTTGTAGCATGTCGTCTTGATGCTTGCAATATGCCTAGTTGTTGTTTTGGACAGCTTGTCCTTTAAACTTGTATAGAGTGTATGTGTTGAACCGTTGCTCCGTTTTGAGTGTGCTCTATATGATACTTGCTTAGAATTGCATGTAGCTTCATATTATCATGTTGCATCCTTGTTTTGGTGTGTTTTCTTGATGTTTGAATGCATTTTGCATCAATGTCATGTTTAACTTGTTTTGCTCATATCTTCTAGGCCGTAGCTCTGAATTAAATAAACTTTATATGTAACTTGACTAGAATTTCGTGTAGATCCTCTTGGTGCTCTTTAACTTTCTGTTTAACAACTTCAACTTAATGTTTATTCAGATCTGGACCAACTTCGAAATTTGCATATGAGGACTTACCGGAATTGTTATATGTAGTTTCCGGCCTCATTTAAACTTGCTTTGATGTGTTGCTCTTGTTTGCATCATCTCTTGCCATGAGTAGCTTCATTTAGCCTTGTCATGCATCATTCTTGTTGTGCATCATGTCTTGTCTATGTGTGGTGTGTTTACCATGTTGTGTGCTTCTTCTCGATAGTTCCCGTTTCGTTGCGATCGTGAGGATTCGTTCGTCTACGCTTGGCTCGTCTTCGTGGCTTCATCTTCTTCATGGACTCGTTCTTCTTCCTTGCGGAATTTCAGGCAAGATGACCGCTACCCTGGATCTCACTACTATCATTGCTATGCTAGTTGCTCCGTTCTATCGCTTTGCTGCGTTACCTATCTTTTGCTCATCAAGCCTCCCAAATTGCCATGAACCTCTAACCTTTGTCACCCTTCCTAGCAAACCATTGCTTGGCTATGTTACCGCTTTGCTCAGCCCTCTTATAGCGTTGCTAGTTGCAGGAGAAGTTGACGATTGCTCCATGGTGGACAGGATTTTGTTAGGATATCACAATATCTCTTATTTAATTAATGCATCTATATATTTGGTAAAGGGTGGAAGGCTCGGCCTTATGCCTGGTGTTTTGTTCCACTCTTGCCGCCCTAGTTTCCGTCATACCGGTGTTATGTTCCCGGATTTTGCGTTCCTTACACGGTTGGGTGATTTATGGGACCCCCTTGACAGTTCGCTTTGAATAAAACTCCTCTGGCAAGGCTCAACATTGGTTTTACCATTTGCCTCACCACCACCTATATTTCCCTTGGGAGTAATTAACTCAAGGGTCATCTTATTTTAGCCCCCCTGGGCCAATGCTTGTCTAAGTGTTGGTCCAAACTAGAGCACCGTGCGGGACCATCCCTTGGCAACTTGGGTTACGTTGGTGCCTGTACGCTTAGCTTATCCGGTGTTGCCCTGAGAACGAGATATGTGCAGCTCCTATCGGGATTGTCGGCGCATCAGGCGGTCTTGCTGGTCTTGTTTTACCATCGTCGAAATGTCTTGTAAACCGGGATTCCGAGTCTGATCGGTTCCTGGGAGAAGGTATATCCTTCGTTGATCGTGAGAGCTTATCATGGGCTAAGTTGGGACACCCCTGCAGGGTATAATCTTTTGAAAGTCGTGCCTGCGGTTATAGGCAGATGGGAATTTGTTAATGTCCGGTTGTAGATAACTTGACACCAGATCCGATTTAGAACGCATCAACCGCGTGTGTAGCCGTGATGGTCTCTTTTCGGCGGAGTCCGGGAGGTGAACACGGTATTTGGGTTATGTTTGACGTAAGTAGGAGTTCAGGATCACTTCTTGATCATTGCTAGTTTCACGACCGTTCCATTTGCTCTCTTCTCGCTCTTATTTGCCTATGCTAGCCAGCATATCTTGCTTAGTCGCTGCTGCAACCTCACCACTTTACCCCTTCCTTTCCCTTTAAGCTTTGCTAGTCTTGATACCCATGGTAATGGGATTGCTGAGTCCTCGTGGCTCACAGATTACTACAACAACAGTTGCAGGTACAGGTTATGCGATGATCATGACGCGAGAGTGATGCTTGCTTGCGTTGAGTTCTTCTTCTGCTTCTTCGATCAGGGGATAGGTTCCAGGTCGGCAGCCTAGGCTAGCAGGGTGGATGTCATTTGAGTTTCTGTTTGTGTTTCATCCGTAGTCGGATGATGCTTTTATGTATTGTGATATTGTATTTGTGGGGCATTGTATGCCTTTTGTACGTATCCCCGTCTATTATGTAATGTTGATGTAATGATATCCACCTTGCAAAAGCGTTTCAATATGCGGGTCTATCCTTGGTGGGACCTTCGAGTTCCTTTTGGATAGGGTCGCATATTGGGCGTGACAAGTTGGTATCAGAGCCTCGACCGACCCTAGGAGCCCCCTTGTTTGATCATGTAGTTTGGCCATTGTTGAGTCTAGAAGAAAACTGTTTTCGGAGTCTAGTTATATCGGAGAGTAGGAATTCTTTTTACTCCTCAGCCCCTTCGTCGCTCTGGTCAGGAATCTTGATGTAGGTGTTTTGAATTACTCCTCTTCCCCTTCAAATTTTCTTTAGGATCACGCAGTTGGTTTTCCATATCATTGGTTCTCATCTCTTTTCATCCGGTGCATTTCTCGTCAAGTTGACTCGAGCCTCTTCATCTTTGAGTTCAATCCTCAGTTGTTTTCTTTTTCCCACCCGCCCACCCCTTTTTTTCATCACGGAACGGGAGTCCGTAATCGAGTATCCATCCTACTCGTGTGAAGTCTTTGTTTTCTTTCCTCAATTATTTCAACCGGTGTTTCCTTTTCAAGATATTCGTCGGTTCCCCTTCCAAGTTGCCTTTGTTTTCCCGCCCTCCCACCCTTTTTCTTACCGGAGTTTGAGTCTCTTTCAAGCATCAATTCCATTCGTGTGGAGTCTCTTCAGTCTTCCCTCAATTGTTTCAACCGGTGAATTCTCGTCTCGGTGGACATTCTTCATCTCTTTTCTTCTCCGGTGGACTCAATTCAAGTTTTCGGTGTTGTTCGTATTATCTTCCTTGGATCAAGTGTTCTCCTTGCTCGTTTGCCTCTCGTCATTCAATCATTCCGGAGCTCAAGACATCTTAGGAGATTCATCTGTGTTCGAATTAATTCGAGGTTGTCACCTCATTCAAATATTTCAATTGTTCCGGTGCATCATCTCCTCTTTAATCCTTTTCAACGGTGTTATCTCTTCAGTGGGCCCTAACCCATAGGTCTTTTCCCAGGATCTTACCTGACTCTTCTAATTTCCCTGGAGTTATTCTAAATTCTTTTCAAGTGTGACGTAAGAATGAATTTCATCAGTCAGATGCCATCTCTAAGATCGTTTTCAAATTCTTTTCATTGTTGGCTCAATCCCTTCATTTTTCATTCTCCTGGAGTATCTCAGTATTTTGGTGGTGTTTTCCCGTCGTCATTGAAGACCGAAGAAGAGTTTTTCCTCTCAATCTTGTCCGTTCTCCCGAAGATTTGTGTTCTAGCTTCATGTTATCAGTCTCGAATTATTCCATTTGTCGGAAATTCCTTTTTCTCAACCATCCGGAGTATGTTAGAAGTTGTTTTCCCATTTCTTTTCACCGGAGGCCATTGTTCCAGAAGAATTCTTCGTCCTCAGTTTTCAGCTACCGTTATCCAATTATCCCGGTGCTTCGTTCAAGTGTTCTTTAATCAGCTCATGATCTCTTTATTATTTTGCATCTAAATTCCCCTCGAGCATATTGGTTCTTCTAATTCTTTCCAGCGATTCTTTCTCTTTTCTTCATTCATTTTCATTTCTAACGGTGGTTCGTTCAAGATTCTTTTTCCTTGATTAGCATATCAATCCATTCGTTCTTTCCAATCCTACCGGTGGTTCATGAAGACTTTCTCAAGTTTGCACTATGTCACTTCTCAATCCTTTTCAAGAAGAATAAGTAGTATGCAAAAATCCATTGTTTGCCATCAATTTAATTTGATGAAGGATAAGCATACAATAAATCTTATTCTTATTTCATCAGAGTGAGTAATCCCTTCCTTCGGAGTTTGTTCGTGAGGAATAAATTCTAGTTCCAAGTGTTTCATCTTTTCTTTTCCCGGAGTTCAATTTCTTCAGCCATTTCGTCGGAACCTCCGTCTAAATCATCGCAAGGCTCATATTATTCTTTTTATTATTCAATTCTATCTCATCATCCTTTTGTACCGGAGTTCTTCATGGTGGATCCTCATGATTTAATTCATTCTTCAAGTGTTCATCAAGATTCTTGTCGGTGGAGTTCTAGTATCTTCCTTCTTGCATCTCAAAGTGTAATTAATTCTCCGTATCCTTTTGAAGTGGAGTTTTGCATTTCTTCGTTCTCCTCAGCTATTTAATCTTTTCCGCTTGTGGTCGGCGATCAGCTCATAATTTTGAGATGTTATCCATAAGTCCATGACAAGCTTATTCTTTCGTTGTTGATTTTCTCAACAACTCCATTCAATCCTTCCTTCTAAGTTCATTTCATTCCATTCTTTTAATTCTTCAGGGGGCTTTGCTTTGTTCATATCGTCAAGTGCCATCCCATCTTGTGAAGTTCTTGTTCTATTCTTTCCATGTTCAAGCCGGAGTGCTGCCTAAATCCTTTCAGTCTTATTTGTCTCTTATCTCGTTCTAACCGGAGTGGTTTCATAGTCTATCTGATTCCGTGAGCTTTCGATTCTCGTCATTCGCGTCGTTCCTCTCTTCTCTCGAGTGCTCTTGATTCTTTGTTTCTTCTCTTGAGTTCTTGCTTCACCTCATCCCTTTTCCCTTCCGTATCGGTCCTAAGATCTTGGGACGAGATCTCTTGTTAGTGGAGGAGTGTTGTAACACCCCGGATTCGATGCGCCAGGTGTCTGCCAGTTATTCGCCGTCGTTGCAATGGCAGCTGCTTGCGTGTTGCATTTTTCCATGTCATCATCTACATTTCATCTGCATGTTTTTCAAAACTTGCATCCCTTCGGGTTCCGCCGGTTCTCTCCATTGTCCATTCCGAATCCAGACACACTCGCACACGCCCACGGCACCTCCGAAATATTATTTTATAAGTGGCATAAAAATGTTCTCAGAATGGGTTGCAACTTGTCGTGCGGTCTTATTATAGTGTAGACAGACCGCCTGCCAAGTTTCGTCGCATTTGGAGTTTGTTTGGTAGCCCAACCGTCATCTATAGCGGCACCCTTGCCGGTTTATTCGTCGGGTGTTTTCGGTCTCCGAAAACCCGTGCCGGGCTGCTATCTCTTCTCTCCTTATATCCTAGCCCATCTACACAGCCCACCAACCCCTCTCCTAGTCCCTCTCCGATCCGTAGCCGTCCGATGGCGATCCGAGGCTCCGAAACCCCCCTCAAACCCCCTAAACCTAATCCCTGCCTATTTAAACACCACTCATATGCCATTTTTGGCCTCCACCTACCTCCTCCCTCAATTTCAGCCGCAGCCAACCGTCTCCACCTTGAAATCCGTGCCCAGCCAGCACCCCGCCGCCACTTGTCGCGCCCCCATCGGCCAACCCCGTCGCCGGCGACGCGCATAGCCAACTAGGCATTGCCACGTCGCCCCGCAACTCTTCCTCTGCCGCGGCCCTGAGGGCCCAGATCCAGCCCGCTACGGGCCGAACCGGGCCGCGCCGCGCCCCCGCGCCCGTTGGCGCCCGACCCCGCCGGCTCCCGAACCACGGCAGCGCCGCCGCCCTAACCCTGCATGGGGACAAGCAGAGGAGCCGCTCGTCCCGCTCGCGCTCGCCCACCCGCGCCCACGTGGGCCCCGGCCCAGCAGCGCCAGGCCGCCGGCCCAGCGCCCCGGCCTGCCAACCCTCTCCCCCGACTTGGGCCAAGCCCATGGTGAGCTAGCCCTCCATTCCCCGCCCTCTGCGCCGCTGATCTAAATCGCGCTTGTTCTGTTTATTTTTTTCAAAAACTGCTAAGTCCCTATAAACTCATAAAATGTTGCATTCTTTACAGGGGTGTCATCCATGAATATTTGTGAGTTGTGTAGTGAGTGCATCGAGCTTGTTAAGTAGGGTACTAGCTGTTACTGTTTTGCTAGGCTGAATCTGTTATTTCGTGATGCTATGTAAACCTGCTGCTACAAGTCATCCTATGCATAATCTGGAGATGTTCACTAAGGGTGTTTTGTTATACATGTTATGCTCTATCCATCCATGCCCCTGGTTGCATTTATAGCCTGCTGTAGCTTGTCGTAATCTTGCTCCAAAGTTGCTAAATAATGTTGTTGTCGGCCTATTAACATTAAGTTCAGTTTTGTCATGTGTTTTGCTAGTGATCCATGCACCCTATGAACTTGATCATGCCATGCCTAGCTTCATAAACATGTCTTCTTACTGTTGGTTGCCTTGTCATACCATGTTTTGCTCTGTAGTGAGTTGCACAAGCTCATCTACATGCCTACTTATCGTTGTTTCTGCCATGTATGAATCTGTAATATAACTTGCCATGTTTACATGGGTGCCATTATATTTTCTGATCCTTTTTGGCTTATGGTCAGTAAGGGACTTTTGTTCTATGCATTTAGTAGATTCATGCCATGCCTTTGTTTGCCATGATAAGTTCTTGTAACATGTTGTTTGATAGCTCTAAACATTGCAACCTGATGTTATTTTCTGCAAAGTCTGAACTGTTATTATTTGCAATCTTGCCATGTGTGTTTGAGCATGTTCTAGTGATTTCTGGAGATAGCTCAGTGTTCATGTTTTGTTATGCATTACCTGTACTTCATGCCCATGCCTTTTGTTTTCTTGTTGAGGTGTTGTAGCATGTCGTCTTGATGCTTGCAATATGCCTAGTTGCTGTTTTGGACAGCTTGTCCTTTAAACTTGTATAGAGTGTATGTGTTGAACCGTTGCTCCGTTTTGAGTGTGCTCTATATGGAACTTGCTTAGAATTGCATGTAGCTTCATATTATCATGTTGCATCCTTGTTTTGGTGTGTTTGCTTGATGTTTGAATGCATTTTGCATCAATGCCATGTTTAACTTGTTTTGCTCATATCTTCTAGGCCGTAGCTCCGAATTAAATGAACTTTATATGTAAATTGACTAGAATTTCGTGTAGATCCTCTTGGTGATCTTTAACTTTCTGTTTAACAACTTCAACTTAATGTTTATTAAGATCTGGACCAACTTCGAAATTTGCATATGAGGACTTACCGGAATTGTTATATGTAGTTTCCGGCCTCATTTAAACTTGCTTTGATGTGTTGCTCTTGTTTGCATCATCTCTTGCCATGAGTAGCTTCATTTAGCCTTGTCATGCATCATGCTTGTTGTGCATCATGTCTTGTCTATGTGTGGTGTGTTTACCATGTTGTGTGCTTCTTCTCGATAGTTCCCGTATCGTTGCGATCGTGAGGATTCATTCGTCTACGCTTGGTTCGTCTTCTTGGCTTCATCTTATTCATGGACTCGTTCTTCTTCCTTGCGGGATTTCAGGCAAGATGACCGCTACCCTGGATCTCACTACTATCGTTGCTATGCTAGTTGCTCCGTTCTATCGCTTTGTTGCGTTACCTATCTTTTGCTCATCAAGCCTTCCAAATTGCCATGAACCTCTAACCTTTGTCACCCTTCCTAGAAAACCATTGCTTGGCTATGTTACCGCTTTGCTCAGCCCTCTTATAGCGTTGCTAGTTGCAGGAGAAGTTGAAGATTGCTCCATGGTGGACAGGATTTTGTTGGGATATCACAATATCTCTTATTTAATTAATTCATCTATATATTTGGTAAAGGGTGGAAGGCTCGGCCTTATGCCTGGTGTTTTGTTCCACTCTTGCCGCCCTAGTTTCCGTCATACCGGTGTTATGTTCCCGGATTTTGCGTTCCTTACGCGGTTGGGTGATTTATGGGACCCCCTTGACAGTTCGCTTTGAATAAAACTCCTCCAGCAAGGCCCAACATTGGTTTTACCATTTGCCTCACCACCACCTATATTTCCCTTGGGAGTAATTAACCCAAGGGTCATCTTATTTTAGCCCCCCCCCTGGGCCAATGCTTGTCTAAGTGTTGGTCCAAACCAGAGCACCGTGCGGGACCATCCCTTGGCAACTTGGGTTACGTCGGTACCTGTACGCTTAGCTTATCCGGTGTTGCCCTGAGAACGAGATATGTGCAGCTCCTATCAGGATTGTCGGCGCATCGGGCGGTCTTGCTGGTCTTGTTTTACCATCGTCGAAATGTCTTGTAAACCGGGATTCCGAGTCTGATCGGGTCTTCCTGGGAGAAGGTATATCCTTTGTTGATCGCGAGAGCTTATCATGGGCTAAGTTGGGACACCCCTGCAGGGTATAATCTTTCGAAAGCCGTGCCTGCGGTTATAGGCAGATGGGAATTTGTTAATGTCCGGTTGTAGATAACTTGACACCAGATCCGATTTAAAACGCATCAACCGCGTGTGTAGCCATGATGGTCTCTTTTCGGTGGAGTCAGGGAGGTGAACACGTTATTTGGGTTATGTTTGACGTAAGTAGGAGTTCAGGATCACTTCTTGATCATTGCTAGTTTCACGACCGTTCCATTTGCTCTCTTCTCGCTCTTATTTGCGTATGCTAGCCAGCATATCTTGCTTAGTCGCTGCCGCAACCTCACCACTTTACCCCTTCCTTTCCCTTTAAGCTTTGCTAGTCTTGATACCCATGGTAATGGGATTGCTGAGTCCTCGTGGCTCACAGATTACTACAGCAACAGTTGCAGGTACAGGTTATGTGATGATCATGACGCGAGAGCGATGCTTCCTTGCGTTGAGTTCTTCTTCTGCTTCTTCGATCAGGGGATAGGTTCTAGGTCGGCAGCCTAGGCTAGCAGGGTGGATGTCATTTGAGTTTCTGTTTGTGTTTCATCCGTAGTCGGATGATGCTTTTATGTATTGTGATATTGTATTTGTGGGGCATTGTATGCCTTTTGTATGTATCCCCGTCTATTATGTAATGTTGATGTAATGATATCCACCTTGCAAAAGCGTTTCAATATGCGGGTCTATCCTTGGTGGGACCTTCGAGTTCCTTTTGGAAAGGGTCGCATATTGGGCGTGACAATCAGGGTCACGGCAAAGAAGATAGGGGAGATCAAACCGCTCCTTGACTCTTGGGTTCCTTGTAATGATGTTATTAGTTGAGTCGAGAATGGGCTTGAACGAACCTACCATGCTAGCCGAGGTGATGACGTCGCATCGATCAATGAGTTCCTCCACCACGTCATCTTTCAGATCGGGGCAAGAATAACGGGGTCGTTTCCGACTGGTTCCCTCCATGGAGAAGACGATCGAACAATGGCAGAAGGAAGGGTGAAGGGCTGAAGGAAAATGGAGGAGGGAGAGGAAGAGCGTGCTACAGCAGTTCCAAATCGAGAGGGAAAGGCGAAGAGTCGGTGGACGGTTGCCAGATTGCCACGGTTCATGAAGAGGCGCCCCGGCCTACACGTCCGTTAGGAAATACTACTACTCGCCATCGCCTCACTGATATGTTGGAACGGGACCACATGTCAACGAAACATGGTGTGTAATTTCTCTTGCAAAATGCGATCTGGCCACGTTGGCCCGAGGTGCCGCATTAGATTATTTTTTTTGAAAGTTTGCCGCATTAGTTATCGACCTTTATTTTTTTAACATGCAATCTAAATGGATAGCTCCTGTGGTCATCATACGTGAGCGGGTATAGTGATGGTTGATTCACCCGAGCAACTTATTATTGTGGGAATATGGGAGTAGCAGCGGATTCAAGGAACAGAGAAATGATGGTTGCTTCGTCCGGGCAACTTACTGTGGCGAAGGTGGGGCTCTGTGATTTGACTTCTCACTAGTCATTACTACTGCGGTGCAACGACCGGGGTGAATCTTTCCCTGAAGTTGTGTTGTGCACTCAATATTGTTGCATGTCAGGTGGAGCCGGATGAAGGATGTCCAACATGTTGGTGAAACAAAGTTGAGGCCTCCTTTGGTTCATAGGGTAAGAAAATCATAGGAATAGGAAAGTCATAGGAAATGAGATGACATGCATCTCAAATCCTATGAGTAGGAATAGGAAAGAAGATGCCCTTTGATTCACATCATAGGATTTTTTTTCCATCGAGTCTAGGCTAATTTTTATTTTCCTATGAAATGTGGAGGATAGGAAGAATTCCTCCAAAGGAATAGGATTCCATTCCTACAAACCAAAGGGCTCTAAAGGAATTTTTCCTATAGAAATCCTATCCTATGAAATTCCTACAAAATTCCTCTAAACCAAAGGAGGCCTGAATTGTTTCTGGCATTGCTATCAATCCTTCAGGATTTGTTTATATGTACGCATAATTTTGATGAAATTGTACTGTGATGCTATGAAGGTTTCAACTTTGGTTCCCGCAGTAAAAAAAGGTTTCAACTTAGGATTCATGTGGCTTGCCTCAAGATTATCTCGTTACAACATTCCATCAAATACAAATGAAACTACCGTGGCTAATGCATCTCAATGGTTCGCAGATCAGCGCCAATATTCACATCACAACTAAAGACAAAGTTGTGAGAAGGTGTACAAATAAAGAAAAATATATAATTGATCGATGTTGTTCGTAGGCATGGCTCCATTTCCATGGCACAGTGTTCATTGCTTGGCAGCTAGTTTCACCCAGCTCTATAGCCAAAAAAGAGGTGTATGAAGGACACCACAATCCGATCATTTTGTGCAGCTCAACTAAAATCAAGCGGACCATCCCTGTTTGCAAAGATATCCAGTCAGTGTGATTACAATAATAGTGGAACTAGATGGTGAAACATAACACACATAAATAGAAGTCGATCACCTCTACGATCTCTCTTTAGGACTAACTTCTTGTTGGAGAAGATTAGGCACGGAGTTGGATGAGGAGGGTAGCAAAACCAATCTCCCTTTCCGCAGTCCCACAGAAATGTAAAAACGTTGCCCGTGTGACATTTTGGCGGAACTGCATAAAACACTCTTCAGAAAAGTGATTTGTGCAGTTCACCAAAAGGTCACAATAGCAACGAGCTGAAAATGGATAGCCCTGTTTGCAAAAGGAGGTCGAAAGGAAACAATTACTGCCCAATAACACGAGTTGAAGACACATACACCAACAAAAAAGAAGCATGTTCCATGTAATAAGGGAAAGATAGCACATGGTGGTTTATCAAAAATGGTTTGAGGAGGAGATTGCAAGATGGAAAGTACGTTGGCCGAGATATGATTTAAGCAAACAACTAAAGAATATCCACATGCAGCAACGTGGGAAGATGGGCAGTGGAGCAAAGTCGGAGGAAGTTGTACCTGAGGGTCGTCGGGATGTTACTAGGAGGGCGTCGGCGGCCGGGATCTGCCCATACTACAGCAGCGAGCAAGTGGTGAAGGCCCTACCGCACCGGAGCTTGGTCAGAGAGAACGGCGGGTACCGCAGATCGGGACGTGCTGCCTCAACACCGTCGAATGGAGAGACGATGCACATCCTCCCTTTCCGCCGGCGGACGGGATGCGGCCGGATCACTGACCAACGTTGAGAGAGAGAGAGGCCACGGCGGCCTTGTGTGAGATGGTGTGACGAGAGACAAACCCATTTTTCCATTTTTCCCACGGCAATCGTTTTATATTCTGTACGTGCCATTAAGGAATATAAAACTTTATTTAATGTTAACGCGTCAAGTCGAACTTTGTTCCGTCTAGGTGTGGTACCTGACCCTCCTTTGAGTAAACAACCGCTACACGCGTCAAATTATCACGTGGGCTGCCTTTTCGTACAGAAACAAACTCCACCGTGTACTCGCGCGGGTGTGGCTGGGAACGAGACGTGAGTACGTGCGTCCTGCGTGCACTTCTTCTTTAGGTGCAGGTACATACGTGGGTGGGTGTGAGAGAGATGGTTTGTGCGAAATAGAGGCAATGTGTTGATGATATCTCAATCAGAAAAACGTAACATATGCAATGTGTGTGAAACGGAGTCATGGACGTGAGATATCGATAGAATTGAAAACAGGGATGAAGTGTGTGATTGCGCGATCGATAAAGAGTGCCATCGAATTTGTGTTTGCCCACGTCAAAGATACAGGGCGGCTGGCCTACTGGAATTTGAGAGGGCAGAGGTGTAGTTTTTCTCCATGGCATGGATACCTACCTACAACGTTCGATTATCGGTGTGTGGGGGGGAGGGGGTAGAGACCGATCGACTAGTATATGTGTGGGGAAGGAAAGAGACCTAGCTATGTATTGAGGGAGATCGATCGACATCCATGTATATGTGTAGCAGAGGAATAAGGTTGGGAAAAAGACAAAGGTAGAGCGTCGGAGGGTTGGTGGTGGAGTGGCGTCTCACAAATGGTGGGAGAGGCCTGCTAGACAAACGGAGGGTATGAGTGCAATATCAATAAGAGAGGGCAGGGGATGTCCATCTGTCTATGCACGTGCGTGTGAGAGACGGGTCGGGAGGTATTCAAGGATGATGAGGGGAGAAGATATGGTTGTGGTAAGCATACGTAACTACATAGGAAGATCAACCGTCATGTGTCCGAGAAAAGGAGAGACATAACTAGCGAGGTAAGTGTATTGGTGCTTGGTGAAAACGAATTATAGTCGACCTGGCTATATGTAGGGAGATCAGTTCGTATACACGCATGCATGTGTTAGAAGCAAATAAGGTCTGGAGAGGCAGACAGGGGGAGAGGGTGTGGCTAGGAGGTGGTGCAAGAGGCCTACCATGTCAAGGGGGGAGGAGTGTGCGAGTATGTGATCAATGAAAAGAGGGGCGGGAGTGTGCACCTGCGTGGAATCGTATTGTACATAGGGGGGCATGGACGGTGAGAAGAGAAGAGGGGAAGTATATATGTGTTTGTTGTAGGCACACTTGGCTAGAGAGGTATATCGACCGGTGTGTGCCATGAAGGAGCCGGGGGCCTACACACACAGCTGGTGGACGACCTAAAGAGAAATAATTAATGTGCGTGATGGAGGGGACGCTAAGGGTGTGTGAGAGGGGAGCGGGCGTGTGCATGCATGATAGAAAGTTAGCGCTAGCTAGCTACAAATAGAAGAGGATCGTGAAGGTGTAAAAGACGAACAAAGATCATAATTCATTATAAAAAAGTGGATACGGATACTTGAAGAAGATATCATAATGTAGAACATTTATTATAATTTGGGCTAATGTGTGGCTTTTGCAACTCAGGCCTAAATACTTGTCATAATGTAGGGGGTGGGCACTATACTTTGTGTGATAAACACAGTGTACGTATGGAACATGGTTTAGATTATGAATATATAGTTAGTACATCAAATGTACTATTATTTGGAATCAACATCAAGTGTATTCAAAATATAGAATTCGAGTTCATGTAGTACACATAGTTCATATCTATCTCTATAGTAATCTTGTGGTGTGTTATTAAGGTAATACACGAATGATGGTTGAAGTTGGCAATAATAATGATTGTAGATTCTTATTGAAATAGAGAAACAAATTCAAATTTGGTTCGGATTGCAGCGGTAGTATAGACATTTGGAATGCACTAAAATGTTGGTATGAGTAGGTTACATGCATTATACAGCAAGTGAAAAAATTTAATTGGACATAACATGGATTCATACTCCCTCCTTCCATCTATATAGGGCGTAATGAGATTTTTAAGACCGCCTTTGACTATTGACAAGATTAATAGTACATGACATGCACAATGTGAAAATTATATCATTGAAAGAACCTTTCACAGACGAATTTAACGTTGTGCTTTGTGTAAGTTGCATGTCATATATTATTGCTCTAATATTTGGTCAAAGTTAGCATCGAAAAACGCATTAGACCCTATATAGATGGAAGGAGGGAGTAGCTTTGAATAGCATTTGTATAGTAAAACGGGGCAAGACTCTCTCTTTATGTGGTGTGAATAGTTTTATTTTTTTCGTTTTCTTTTTGGTTGAGGGAAGTGCGAATTGATTTGGTACGTACAAGTACAATATTACTACATGTTAGGCTTGTCCCTAAAATTCAACCCGTGTCTTGTTATATCCCGAAAATTCAGATATCGTGCTCCCAAAACTGGCGCCTTCACAACCTGCGGCTTGCTATCCTGAAATTACAACGCGTGCGAAAACTCCCTCCAGCTGCCAAATCCCGACACGCAAAATCCCCCTTCTAACCCTAAGCCAAAAGGGCTGCTATTTCAAATCGGTGGGGGTAATTTTGTAACACACCCTACATTTTGGACAAGCGCGTCCCTAAGTCATGCTTCACCCCCTCCCATCGCCCCCTTTTCGCCATTCGAAATCCCAGGCCGCCATAACCTCTCTGCTCCAGCCGCGAAACCCCACCCTCCTCTGTCCGCCACCTCACCGTTGCCCAGCCGGAGCCTCTTCCCCGATGATGTCGTCCACCGCAATAGCTCGAGGTCCCTCGTCCACCTCCCCGGATGAGGATCCGTCGTCCATCTCTCTGTCCCGCCAGTTCAGCCACCCCGTCCTCCACCTCCAAGGAGCTGCTCCGATGATCGCCTCGTCTATCGCGGCTGCTCCATCCCCACAGCGTCGCCTTAACCTGCTCCACCGGAACCGCAGCATCCTCACCTACTCCTCGGACGAAGCCGAGGCCTACTAGGCGCCACCAAAGAGGTTGTACACTCATCGCATCGCACATTCTCCTTAACTCGACCTCCCGGCACCGATAGTGCTCCATACCGCACCCCCATGGTGCGTCTACCTTGAAGCTGGCACCGCGGGAGACATCTCCATGGCGGCTCTCCCCCAGTGTGAGGCCCCTTCGGCGGCGGCGGCCATACCAGCCGGATCTGCTGCTGCTGCTCCGGCTCTCGCTCGATCGCTCGCTCGCCCAGCTGCTGCTGCTGCTTTGTGATACGTCTCCAATGTATCTATAATTTTTTATTGTTCCATGTTGTTATATTGCCTGTTTTGGATGTTTATGGGCATTATTTTACACATTATTATCATTTTTGGGACTAACCTACTAACCGGAGGCCCAGCCCGTATTGCTACTTTTTTGCCTATTTCAGTATTTCGAAGAAAAGGAATATCAAACGGAGTCCAAATGGAATGAAACCTTCGGAAGCGTGATTTTTGGAATGAACATGATCCAGAGGACTTGGAGTGCAAGTCAAGAAGCAGCCGAGGCGGCCACGAGAGGGTAGCCCCCCCCCTATAGGGCGCGCCCTCCTATCTCGTGGGACCCTCGGGCGGCCACCGACGTACTTCTTCCTCCTATATAAGCCTACATACCCCGAAAACATCCAGAGAGCAACAAAAGAAATATTTCCGCCACCGTAACCTTCTGTATCCGCTAGATCCCATCTTGGAGCCGTCGTCGGTGTTCTGTCGGAGGGGGATTCCACCATGGAGGGCTTCTACATCAACACCATAGCCCTTCCGATGAGTTGTGAGTAGTTTACCACAAACCTTCGGGTCCATACTTATTAGCTAGATGGCTTCTTCTCTCTTTTTGGATGTCAATACAATGTTCTCCCCCTCTCTTGTGGAGATCTATTCGATGTAATCTCTTTTTGCGGTGTGTTTGTCGAGATCCGATGAATTGTGGGTTTATGATCAAGTTTATCTATGGATAATAATTGAATCTTCTCTGAATTCTTTTATATGATTGAGTTATCTTTGCAAGTCTCTTTGAATTATCAGTTTGGTTTGGCCTACTAGATTGATCTTTCTTGCCATGGGAGAAGTGCTTAGCTTTGGGTTCAATCTTGCGGTGTTCTTACCCAGTGATAGAAAGGGTTGCAAGACACGTATTGTATTGTTGCCATCGAGGATAAAAAGATGGGGTTTATATCATATTGCTTGAGTTTATCCCTCTACATCATGTCATCTTTCTTAATGCGTTACTCTTTTCTTATGAACTTAATACTCTAGATGCATGCTGGATAGCAGTCGATGTATGGAGTAATAGTAGTAGATGCAGGCAGGAGTCGGTCTACTTGTTGCAGACGTGATGCCTATATACATGATCATGCCTAGATAATATCATAATTATTCGTTTTTCTATCAATTGCTCGGCAGTAATTTGTTCACCCACCATAATACTTATGCTATCTTGAGAGAAGCCTCTAGTGAAATCTATGGCCCCCGGGTCTATCTCTTATCATATTTGCTTCCAATCTACTTTTATTTGCATCTTTACTTTTTGCATCTATATTATAAATACCAAAAATATATTTATCTTATCATATTATCTCTATCAGATCTCACTTTCGCAAGTGGGCGTGAAGGGATTGACAACCCCTTTATTGTGTTGGTTGCGAGTTCTTTATTTGTTTGTGTAGGTGCATGGGACTTGTTGAGGAGTCTCTTACTGGATTGATACCTTGGTTCTCAAAAACTGAGGGAAATACTTACGCTACTGTGCTGCATCACCCTTTCCTATTCAAGGAAAACCAACGCAAGCTCAAGACGTATCACTCTGCTCTGATTTAGCCACACTTCAGTCGACTGAATTGACTTTTGGGTTAGTCGATTTTCAGGGGTTGGGGGGGCTCGCTGGAGTTAAGGAAGAACCACCCGCAGCGGGGACGGGGGCTCGCCGGAGAGGTACCCCGCTATCTATCTTAGGGTTAAGGGTGGGGGCTGGGGGCCTAGAGGGCTGGCCGGGGCGGTGGTGGGGAGTTGTTTCGGGGCGGCGAGGCGGCACTGGGGCCGGCGGTTCAGCCGGTTGTGGCTGGCGACTTAGGGGGTGCAGGTTGAAGATGAACTGTAGGCCCTCCCTAAACTACATGTCAAGCGCCTCTCTGCTACCATTGCGTTCAGTTTCGACAGTAGCATTCAGATTCCACAGTAAATTTCAGTTTCGATAGTTAAGTTCAGAGTCAACAGTTTTTACCTCATCTGTTGTAGTCAGGTGGTTTTTGGTGATGTAAATTTTACATCCATTTTACATCATCTATTGGAGGTGCTATTAGAATCCCACTTGAGATTGAGGATGTTTGTCTTGTGCTGCTTCAGCCTTGACATCTTACGGCTCACCGGAGCTGCTCCAATGATAGAACGATCCATCACAACAGAGCAGTGCCCTAGACACCATCTACAGATTCCTCAGATCTTCCTCCACACCTCCGACAGCCACCTCTGCCTCAACTGCTTCAGCGACCAACCCAATGATGCTGAGGTTGACACGGCTACGGCAAAGAGGTTGCACACTTGTTGCATCACTTATTACTATACATTCACGTCGATCCAGTAGGGCTATTTTGGTTTAACGGAAAAACATAGCAATAGGGAATTTTCCAATGGCACTTAACTATTCAATTATTCATGCATTTTGTTGAAAGGAATGAAGCAAAACATCCACCTGGACCTACTTTTCAAAATCCTATGCATGAAAACAAGATCAAGTGCATTAGTGCAGGAATAACATTCTAACTGTACACGCTTTCATATGGTTTCACTTTGTTTTGGCCATGTTTCTTTGCATTCCTCTGCTCTTCCAATTCCTGTAAACCAAACACCCAATTTGACAGAAATCCTGTGTTTACAAATGCTCTGTTTACCATGTGCATTTTCCTATCCTATTCCGGTGTTTTTCCTATCCCTGTGTTTTAAGACTCATGCAAGCCAAATGAGCCCTTACGGAATTACTTCAGCTACAGGTACGTGTCGAAGGGAACTTTGTGTGGTTTGTCCTGCTCCTGCCGCGACGTCGTCCACCTCACTTGAGCTACTCCATCGACAGAAGCATCCACCAAACCAGACATCATGACTCCTGACCATCTTTCGCCGCCTCAGATCTCCTTCCCTGTCGCCGGCACCCAGCGCAACGGCATCACCATCATCGACCCAGCAGATGAACCTGAGGAGTACACGGGTCCACAAGAGAGGTCGCACTCTTTTGTTTCTGCTTATGTTATGCATTGCTTAAACTTACCTGCTACTTTATTGTCCTATTCAGCTCTTGGACTCCCAAGTCAGGTCCAAATTAATATTCAAACTTGAGTTCTAAATTAGTTATGGGGCACATATCGAGGCAGCAATGAATAGTATGTCTGTCTAATATCTGGTTCACCTAGGGTGTGCCTATGTTTGTCATCTTGGGTGGGAAACAAATAGTAAAGCAATCATCATCTATCTTTTTATTAATTTAAAGCAATCATCAGCATGCTATCATTATTTTTGGATCCATCCATTGGTTGTTACCATCACTCTAAATTTCTGCATGCTCTCCTTACATAATCTCACCATATTTTTTTCGTATGCATGTCAGATATTGTACACAGTCATGTTGAACATGTAGAGAAAAGGAGAAGAGTTTTGCGCGGCAATGCAATGTCATGCAGACATCGCTCCATGGTGGGTTCAATGGCAAACCCTCCCCACCCCTCTCCAGATTGTAATCCAGAGGAAGATATCTATTCTGAGGCGGATTCAGACGCCGCTGACCACTCCTATTTAGCCCCCCCAAGGTGTTGGCTCTACCTTGGCATGATGATGTTAGTCATATGATGCATATGTTTCCTTGCAGTGCCTACTTTTGACATCATATATGTCATCTGCTTAGTTTAGACATGTTCTGTAATGCCACCTGTTTAGTTTCTATATCATATATGGGAATTATGCAGTCTCATGTCTTTTAGCCAGCCATAATATATGTGAAACGTGCAATGTCATCCTGTTTAACCAGGCATCATATATTTGGATGATATCTTGCCCATCCTTTTCTTCATTACATTTCCATTTGTCGCCAATGTTTGTACATTAAACTACTCTTCCTGTGAAACAACCATTTGGGTGGGAGATGGAAAAATCTGGAGTTAAAACAAGGCCTTCAGAGCAGACAGTGGTACCTGTCGAAGCAGATCTCTTATTGGGTCCCGATAGCTCCTCAGAGATGGATTCAGAGACAGATGACCAGTCCTATTCCCCCACTGAGGTGTATGCTCTAACTTGGCACGGTTATACTGCTCATATCATGCATATGGTGTCTTGCATTGCATAGTTTAGACATCATATACACAATATTCAACACCATTTTTTTGCGAGGGGGGGGGGGTTCTTAGTTCAGACATCATATCGAATGCCCTCTGTTTAGCATATAAATCACATATGTGAATTAAATGATGTGATCTTGATTACTTAGATAACATGTAGGTGAATTATGTCATGTGATCCTGTTTAGTTATTCATCATATCTTTGAATTATGTTATGCTATGCTATCCAGTTTATATAGACATCATATATGTGAAATTATGTCATGCTATCTGTTTTAGTTAAACATTATACATGTCAACTATTTCATGCCCTCTTTTTTCCACACTATCTATTGCATCTGTCTCTCATACAATGTCTGTACATTCAATTATGTTTCCTGTTTATCAGCCATTTGAATTGGAGCGGGTGATGCCAGTATCTAGCGGACTAAAAACACGGTCTTCAAATAAAACAGTGCTACCTCTTGGTGGAGATAGCACCCCGGTTGTACATGCACAAGAACCAGCCCTACCACACATAACTCAAACTCTCACAGATTTTACCCCTACTGGTATGGACAGAGAACCATCTTCACCCAATCTAACCCCAACCCCAGCCGATAGTAACCCAGTTCTTGTTGACACAGCACCATCTCCACCCCAGAGCTCCCAAACAAGAGCAGTTAGTAAGGCAGCTCTAGTGCCCAAAGGGCCAGTACTATCACGGCGAACCCCAACTCCACCAGTTAGTACGCCTATTCATGTGGAGGAAGCACAACCAGCTAATCGTAGTTTAGCATCTATCGCATTTGATGTTGTTAAATCGTATGTGCGTATCTTCCCATCTTGGAAATATTATACTGAAGATGAAGGAAAATGCCAGTTGCAGGTGTTTGTCCAGGAGTTATGTGTAAGTAATGTTATTCATGGCAATTACTTTGCTTCGTCCCATACATCCTACCTCCATGATGGTTATAATACAGCAAATTTTCCCATTCTCTATAGAGAAGGACCAATTTGGAAACTCAGGATGAGGTAACCTATGCTAATACCTCTGCTATCTTCAAGAATGCTTGGTGGCAGTATCGGAATTACCTGAAGAAAACATACTTCACCGGCAAAGAAACTCATCAAATTCCCTTACGTTCTTTTAAGACACATTTACTGGACAATGAATGGGAACGCCTTGTTCTGTACTGGTCCCGGACCAAGAATGTGGTAAGATCTATGAGCTCATTTTCTATTTTTAAGTATTATATTCTTGCGTCTTACTGTACTCTGTTCATGTAGAACAAGTGCCTAAACCTGAAGAACAACTGTTCTAATTTAAGATTCCATTGCTATCATAGTTCAAAAAAGCGCTAGGCGTTAATTGTGCGTTTTGCCACCGCCTTGCGCTTTACTGACCAAAGCGCATGCTTATGCACAGTTATGCACAGATTAAGCGTAGTTATGCGCAATGCGTTTTTCCAACGCCTAGAGCCTAGGCGCGCTTAAGCGCTCGCTTAGGCGCGCCTTTTTTAACTATGATTGCTTTGCTCTTGTATCACTCTATTTACTCATACAAACTTATTTTTAATTGAAGGATCCAATCGAAACTCCAATGGCACAGCAGTTATGTTCAAGCATGTTTCTTTAACAGGTTTGCTCTTATCAATAGCTCTGTTGATTTCAATTTTAATTGTGTATATAGCTGACTTTCATATCATGCACATTACTAGCATCACAACAGAGCCAATAGTGTTGTTGTACATGTAGACCCGTGGTACCCATCTGAAATCTTGTTGTGCCGTGTAGTTTCCCACACTTTGTATTCTTTCACTGCTGCTTTGTCTTGAACTGATATGATTTGAACCATGTCTCTATTTTGATTTTGCAAGACAATGTAGTGACCATAGGACATAGATATATGTTTGTTTGATGCTTTTATTATGTACTTGTACTTGGCAATAGAACACTTGGTAGTTTAATCCTGTCCACCTTACTAATGAACTGGTTCACCGAAATGAGTTTCATATACTAGTACATGCTAAACTTGTTATGTGTCTGCTTGTTTCTTCTTTTAGAATGCTGACAAAATATTGGGGAAGAGTGCCTTATTAAGCAATGGTAAAGGAAGTAATGCAGATAAGGTTCAGGATAGTGACACATCCTTGTTGGTCTCCAACAAAGCTGATAAAACAGCTAAGGAAGACTATCTTGAAGACAGCAAGACAAGCCCAAAGTCCTGTCTTGGTTTAGTGTTCGAGTTACTCGCCACTACCGCTTGCACAAGCTATTCAAACTCACTGTCTGAATCAGTTCAGTTTCTTGAATCTCAACTACAAGCTGAAAGACATTGATCAGTTGTGTTGTGACAAGAAGCGGAAGGACTGCGGAAGTCCCTGGAGCATTCAGATGCATACTTTCTAGTGCAACAGCAAGCGTTGGAGGATTTTAGCGCCAAACAGGACAAAGCTAATAAGCTAGATAAGCTTATTTCCAGCATGGTGGATACCCAGGATAACGTTTCTTGAGCTCTTCTGAAGTTGTTTCAGTTATGCTCTTGTTTTGCTGCCGCGTTTATTTTCACTGGTAGCCAATTTTGACGGCCAGTGTATGTAATATGCTGCTTTGTTCCCTATATTTGCACTGGTGGTGAACTTTGATGCCTAGTGGATGTAATATGTGTAATAGCGGTAATAGGCTAGCGTTAATTGCTTGCTTATCTATTTCCTTATTGTCTTGTTTAGTTGTTTGCTTGTAGTCACTACAGTTCTTTTTCTGTGTTTTTCTAGTGGCCACAATAGCCTATTTTTGGTAACTAGGCCAAAATAATCATAACAACACACGGACTGTTGTAACCATGGGCCTCCTGCAGGTCGTATGATCCATGGGCCTTCTTCCGACCGTAGGATCCATTGGCCTTCTATATGGGCCGTAGGATACATTGGCCTTCTATACGGGTCGTAGGATTCATGGGTCTTCTACGGGCCGTAGGGTCCATGGGCCTTCTACGGGTCATACGATCCATGGGCCTTCTACGGGCCATACTATTCATGGGCCTCATACGGGCCGTAGGATCCATGGGCCTTCTACGGGGCGTATCATCATTTCGCCAATCATGGGCCGTACTATTCGAGGACCATAACGGGCCGTTAATAGGCCGTATTTGATAACTCTATGAAAACAGCCCAAGGGGTTTTTTTGACATGAAAATGGTCCAACGTATTAACGGTCCGCAAACGGGCCGACTGTAACCACGGGCTGAATTTGGCCCACAAGCAGAAAATGACAGTAATGGGCCGTATGTAACCGAATGCTGCAAATGAGCCCAAGAATCAATGGGCCCTGAGAAGGCCGAAAGATAACTTGGGCTAGAAATGGCCCAATGGAATAACGGGCGGTTAATGGGTATAAAGTGATACATTGTTCATTACGGGCCAGTTTCACCACGGGTCATTAATGGGCCAAGAGTTACAAAGGGCCTCATATGGGCCGAAAGAAGTCATGGGCCACACATGGGCCGGAAGTTAAAACGGGATGGAATCATATTGGGCGGCCCAAATGACGCTACTGGGCCTAATTCGGATAGGGCTTAACGGGCCCTGGGTTAGCAGGCTGTAAATGGGCTATATGCGAATAGGCCGTTAACAGGCTTTCCATGGGTCGGCCCGCCACCTTTTGACCAAGTCAAACGGGCCGGCCTTTTCACAGGAATGGGCCTCTGTTGGGTCGTGCCACGTGTTGCCGTATCATAGGCGCCTTTTGTCCAATGAGCGGATGACATCTGTCCCAACGATGAGCCGACACGTGTTTCCTCCAGCCAATGACGATTTTACACGTGGAAAATCCCCATTGGTCGAGGCTGTTAACGGGTTATCGGATCCAAAACCCGACCCGATAGCTTAATGGCATTCCGTTATGGTGGATGCCACATGTCGGTCACCCTTGACGAAAGCACTTCTGTGATGCGCAATTTATCGTCATGGAAGTGGACACTTCCGTGATGATAATTTTGGTAATGTCATGGAACACTTCTATGACAGCACAGGTATGACTATCTTGATTCTATCATAAAATCGTCATGGATGTACATGCATGACAAAAAACGCGACCTACTGTGACAAACACGTATCATCACGGAAGTGTTTTTTTTGTAGTGCAAGTTCTTTCCATAAGCACGTATGACTATTTACGGAATACATGCCTACATTATATTTATGAACTGGAGCTAGTGTCTCATCGCCCTAGGTTATGACTGTTATATGATGAATATCACCAACAAATCACCGATCCAATGCCTACGATTTTCCTATATATTGATCTTGCTAAGTTACTACTGTGGTTGTTACTATTGCACTTGCTACAAAATTATTGCTATCACTGTTACTGCTACCATTGTTGTTACTACTACTATTAAAACTATCATACTACTTTGCTACTGATCACTTTGTTGCAGATAATTAATCTCTAGGTGTGGTTGAATTGACAACTCAATTATTAATACTTGCAAGTATTATTTGTCTCCCCTTGTGTTGAATCAATAAATTTGGGTTGAATACTCTACCTTCGAAAACTGTTGTGATCCCCTATATTTGTGGGTTATCAAGATATATTGCGATGCTGGTGGTTATGGCATAGGAGGTGTGTTTATGCAAGAAAAGCGCCCCATAGCGTAATTTAGTGAAAACTCTCCCAAGCGCAACTCAATTACCCATCTATGACAAAGAGTTATATGCTTTAGTTCAAGTATTGTATGTTTGGGAGCATTATCTCCATCGTCATGAGTTCATTATCCACACCGATCACAAAACACTTAAGTATCTTAAGGGTCAAAGTAAGTTAAGCAAGCGTCATGCTGAAAGGATCGAGAAGAGGTGTCTAGAGGGGGGGTGAATAGACCCTCAACACACAAAGTTGGCAGTTCTTAAGTTTTTTAAGTTGAGGTGAAGTTTGAGCACAAGTTTAACAATTCACAATACATATCAAGCAAGCATGCAAAGAGTATATGGGCAGCAGAAAGTAAAGCATGCAACTTGCAAGAAAGTAAAGGGATGGGATTGGAGTGTGCAAACGCAATTGGAGACACGGATGTTTTTGGCGTGGTTCCGATAGGTGGTGCTATCGTACATCCACGTTGATGGAGACTTCAACCCACAAAGGGTAATGGCTGCGCGAGTCCACGGAGGGCTCCACCCACAAAGGGTCCACGAAGAAGCAACCTTTTTTATCCCACAATGGCCATCGCCCACGAAGGACTTTCCTCACTAGAGTAGATCTTCACGAAGTAGGCGATCTCCTTGCCCTTACAAACTCCTTGGTTCAACTCCACAATCTTGTCGGAGGCTCCCAAGTGACACCTAACCAATCTAGGAGACACCACTCTCCAAAAGGTAATATATGGTGTGTTGATGATGAACTCCTTGCTCTTGTGCTTCAAATGACAGTCTCCCCAACACTCAACTCTCTTTCATAGGATTGGATTTGGTGGAAAGGTGATTTTTGTGGAAAGCAACTTGGGGAACGCTAGAGATCAAGATTCATATGGTAGGATTGGAATATCTTGGCCTCAACACATGAGTAGGTGGTTCTCTCTCAGAAAATGAATGCTGGAAGTGTAGGCATGTTCTGATGGCTTCCCTCATGAATGAAGAGAGGGTGCAGGGGTATATATAGCCTTCACACAAAATCTAACCGTTACACACAATTTACCAAACTCGGTGGGACCGAATCAGAAAAGTCGGTCTGACCGATTTAGTTCATAATGTGACCGTTAGGCATTTCGGTGGGACCGACACGTCAACTCGGTGGGACTGATATCATTAGGGTTAGGGCATAACGTAATCTCGGTTTGACCGATTACACAAACTCGGTGGGACCGACTTTGGTAATAAACTAACGAGAGAGTTGGTCAGGCTAACTTGGTGGGACCGATTCGCTCATCTCGGTGGGACCGAAATGTTACAAAAAGGAAACAGAGAGTTTGCATTGCGAACTCGGTGGGACCGATCGCTCATCTCAGTTAGACCGAAACGTTACGAAGGGAAACAGGGAGTTTGCAATCCCATCTCGATGAGACTGAGATCCCTATCGGTTAGACCGAAGTGACTAGGGTTTCTGGTAGTGGCTATGTCAACTGAACTCGGTGGCGCCGGATAGATCAAATCGGTGGGGCCGAGTTTGACTTTTGGTTTGGGACATATGTGGATATGAGAAAGTGGTTGAGGGCTTTGGAGCATATCACTAAGCACTTTGAGAGCAAGCAAGCAATTAAGAAACACCTCATCCCCTTTTAATAGTATTGGCTTTCCTATTGACTCAATGTGATCTTGGATCACTTAAAACAGAAAATGCAGAGTCCTGAGCTTTAGAGCTTGAGCCAATCCTTTGTCCTTAGCATCTTGAAGGGGTTCCACATCCTCTTGTCCATGCCACTCCACTGTTGGACTTATCTGAAATATACTAGATAAAGGTATTAGTCCAACAAGAGATTTGTTGACATTAATTACCAAAATCACCCAGGGAGCACTTGTGCTTTCAATCTCCCCCTTTTTGGTAATTGATGACAGCATACATCAAAGCTTTAGATAAAGATATAGTGAAAGATAAGTAAAGCTTTGGAAGGACATGTAACATGCATAGGCTCCCCCTATATATCCAATCATGTAAATATGGAACATAAGATCATGTGAGTGCATAATCATGACAGA
Source organism: Triticum dicoccoides (assembly GCF_002162155.2). Lineage (NCBI taxonomy): Eukaryota > Viridiplantae > Streptophyta > Magnoliopsida > Poales > Poaceae > Triticum > Triticum dicoccoides. The sequence goes on from NC_041387.1 coordinate 472,555,841, forward strand.
GCAAGCAATGAGTTACATGTATCTTGGCTATATGCATCAGAGCAAATGATGTGAATCATGAGAATGTACCTTCATGCTCTTGAGTCCTTCTTGCAAACAATATGTACAACAGCAAGAGATCCTCATGCACATGAGTGTGATGCATATAGTTACCTTGTGGTCTTGAGCTAGCTTTGGAAGAGACGAACCTGAGAAAACAAGGTTAGACAACACAGAAACATCTACTGAACAAAGCAAGCAACAAACCACAAAAGTACCAAGATTGGCATGACATGTAGAGAGTGAGTACTGGGTACACTATTTGAGTGTAGACATGTCCCCAAAGGTAAAGATATGCAATGAATTCGAAGATTTCCTTCCCTTAGATGTCTTACTCCCCCTGAATCTTATATGGGATATTGGGAGAAGATAGGGAATAGAAAATCAGAGCAAAGCAAACACAAAAACAATATGAACATGTCTTTCCCCTGTAAAGACATGTTACCACTCTCCTATTCGAATACCAAGCAACTAGGGTTTCTCTTTGATGTGATAATTTAGCTCTCTTTCCCCCTTTGATATGATTAAGCTTTGATGTGAACTCTCTCTCCCCCCTTTTCCAAGAAGGGTCTTCTCTGGAGTGTGAGTCAAAGTAGGATTGGTCCTTGAATCACATAGCAAATCAGCAGGGAAAAATAAGTTGCTGGTAGAGGACAAGAATCATCGAGTGGAGTTCGAACAAAAAAGTAGGATGCAAATGACAAAGTGTTTTCTCAGCATTGAGATTGGCTACACCGAGTTGTTTTCTTTGGTGTCACCGAAAGGTTCGATTTGACCGAAAGGCGCAAGTCGGTGTGTCCGAGTTCATCACAGAGAAAAAGGACTAGTCACCTTAGCTCACTAAGCAAATAAGATCTCACAAGGATTTGCAATGAATTGGATTGCAGGGAAATGCAGAACAGAAATAAAAGAGAAATCTAGATGAAGTTTTTTTTATTGAAAGGGGAAACAAATATGCATGGGACAAATGCAAGAACAAGGAGAAACACTAGAGAACTTCATCTAGAATTGGTCGGTGACAAAGTCACCTATGTTAGAGTATATTGACTTAGGAGTCAAGTGAAGTCACTTGATCATAGGTCATACTCATCGTTTAAGCTCAAAATGGGGTTGCCATTTTTCGTTTAAGAATTTTGATGTATTCTCATCTTGTTGAACTGCTTTGACCCATGACTTGGGGTAAAGCTTCTCTAAGATGGAATAACATACCTTGGGTGGTGGCGATGATCTTGATCATGTAGTTGAACTTGTGTGGGATGCTCAATGGTGATGTAGTTCATTTGGAGCACCACTTGTAATTGGAGTTCATCTACCTACATGAATTAGTCTTGCAAGGAATAGCACTTGTGTATCCAAAATGACAATCATGAATCTTGATATAGGAATTTTGTCAAAGGACATATTTGAAGGGTTTCATGCTTCCTTGTCTTCAACCATCGTAATGTAGGGACTTGGTGATGTATAGATTTCTCAAGATGTGAGTGAGTTGCAATCTCATAGATTTTGATTCCTCCAAGTACCTACAAGGGTTAGATGACATGCAAGGGTGCAAATATATCCAAGATATGTGATTATCATCATAAGAGAAATATCAAGGATTAGTCATAGGCTCATGTCTTGCATGTATCCAAATGGAGTTCCTATTCCAAGTTTGAAGCGCCATTGATGTTCAATTCACCTATCAACCTGCAAAACACTTTCTCATCAAGTGGTTTAGTGAATATATCCGCCAATTGCTTGTCGGTACGAACATGCTTAAGGTTGATATCACCCTTAGCAACATGATCTCGAATGAAATGATGATGAACTTCAATATGCTTAGTTCGAGAATGTTGCACGGGATCGTGAGCAATCTTAATAGCACTTTTGTTGTCACAAAGCAATGGAACATGTTTCACATATATCCCATAATCTTTAAGAGTTTGGTCATCCAAAGTAATTGAGCACAACATGAACCAGCGGCAATGTATTCCGCTTCGGCGGTGGATAAGGATACCGAGTTTTGTTTCTTGGAGGACCAAGACACAAGATATCTACCAAGAAATTGACAAGTACCTGAAGTGGACTTTCTATCAACCTTGTCACCGACATAGTCCGAATCGGAGTAGCCAACAAGATCAAAAGAAGACCTCTTAGGATACCAAATGCCAAAATTTGGTGTATGTATTAAGTATCTCACTATCCTTTTCACAGCCTTAAGATGGCATTCTTTAGGAGCTGCTTGATACCGTGCACACATGCACACTCTTAGCATGATATCGGGACGAGAGGCACATAGATATAACAATGAACCAATCATAGAGTGGTAAGCTTTTTGATCAACAGGTTCACCATCTTTAGTCAAGTCAAGATGTCCACTAGTAGGCATGGGTGTACTCCTACCTTTGCATTATTGCATATTGAACTTCTTGAATAAGTCCTTGGTATACTTTTTTTGATAAACAAAGGTTCCCTCCTTAGTTTGCTTGATTTGCAAACCCGGAAAGAACTTGAGTTCACTCATCATAGACGTCTCAAACTTCTCTGACATAAGCTTCCCAAACTTCTCACTAAAATGAGGGTTAGTTGAACCAAATATAATACAATCAACATAAATTTGGCACATGAATAATTGTCCATTAACCCTTTTAGTGAAAAGAATAGAATCAATTTTTCCAATCTCAAAGCCTTTTTCAATAAGGAACTTGGTCAAGCATTTATACCACGCTCTAGGAGCTTGTTTAAGACCATAAATAGCTTTGTGAAGTTTGTAAACATGATTGGGTTTCTTAGGATTAACAAAGCCAGGAGGTTGTTTAACATAAACTTCCTCCTCAATTTCACCATTTAGAAAAGCACTTTTAATGTCCATTTGGTATAATGTGATATCATGGTGATTAGCATAGGCAAGTAATATGCGAATGGACTCAAGTCTAGCAATAGGGGCATATGTCTCACCATAGTCCATACCTTCGAATTGGGTGTAGCCTTGGGCGACGAGACGTGCTTTGTTGCGAACTACTTGTCCATCTTCATCTTGATTATTGCGAAACACCCATTTGGTACCGATGATGTTGTGGTTGTTGTCGGGCTTCTCGACCTATGTCCACACTTGGTTTCTCTCAAGGTTGTGTAGCTCTTCATGCATGGCATTTATCCAATCTGGATCTTCCAATGCTTCTTCAACCTTCATAGGTTCAATACTAGAGATGAATGAATAATGTTCACAGAAATTCGCCAAACGAGATTTAGAGCAAGTGATTCTCCCGGTTTGGATATCATTGTAGATTTGCTCTACGGGATGGTCTCTAGCGACTCTTGCTCGAACTCGTGAGAGCTTTTTCTTTGATCGGGGTGGAACATCTTCTTCTTCATCTTGTTCTTCTTCTTGGCCTTCATCATTGTTGGCGTCGTTGTTCTCTCGTAGTGGTGGAGAAGGAGGTTGATGAGGTTCATCTTGGTGTGCTTCCTCGTTTTCTTCATCTTGGTGTGTCCCACTTGTGGATGCTTCCATGTCAACTCTTAGACCACCTTGGCATGAGGTAGAAGCTTCCACTTGGATGGAAGAGGTACTCTCCTTCACCTCCGTTGGACGGACTTTGCCAATAGACAAGTCTTGAATTGCTTCCGAAGGGTCTTTATCTCCTACATCAATTGGAAATTTCTCTACTTGTGAGCCGTTAGATTCATCAAACTTCACATCTACCGTCTCTTCAACCTTTCGGGTGAAATTGGTGTAGACACGGTAAGTGTGGGAGTTTGAGCCATAACCAAGCATGAAGCCTTCATGAGATTTAGGAGCAAATTTAGAACGAGGATGCTTATCAAGAATATAGCACTTTGAGCCGAATACTCGAAAGTATCCAACTTGGGGTTTGTTACCGGTGAAGAGCTCATATGTCGTCTTGCCAAGTAGCTTGTGAAGATACAAGCAATTTGTTGCATGACAAGCTGTCTCAACCGCTTCCGCCCAAAAGTGCTTTGGCGTCTTGTACTCATCAAGCATCGTTCTCGCCATTTCGATGAGCGTTCGATTCTTCCTCTCAACAACTCCATTTTGTTGAGGTGTTTACGTAGCCGAGAACTCATGTGAAATCCCTTCTTCATCAAGAAATGTGTCCACATTTGCATTCTTGAACTCCGTTCCATTGTTGCTGCGAACCTTCTTGATCTTCACTTCAAATTGATTTTTGGCCTTCCTAGCGAAGTTCTTGAAGATCTTTTGGACCTGCAATTTATCATTGAGAAAGAACACCCACGTAAATCTTGAAAAATCATCAACTATAACTAGACCAAATGAGTTTCCACCGAGACTTCTATAAGCGTTGGGACCGAAAAGATCCATGTGAAATAGCTCGAGCGGTCTCCTTATGGTCATGATGTTCTTCACGGGGTGGCTTCCTCCAACCTGTTTTCCTGTTTGGCAAGCGCTGCAAAGTCTATCCTTATCAAATATGACATCTTTAACACCAAGGATATGATCACCTTTAATAAGCTTGTCAAGGTTTCGCATGCCCACATGACCTAACCGTCTATGCCACAACCAGCCTTTAGAAGATTTAGCAATTAAGCAAGTTCTAGGTTGAGCCTTTTTAGTGAAATCAACAATGTATAGATCACCTTTACGTATATCGGTAAAGACCATTTTATGATTATCTCTACGAAACACTTGGCAATCTACTTTTGCAAATAGGACATTGAAACCAAAGTCAGCAAGTCTATATACGGAAAGCAAATTATATCCAAGAGATTCAACGAGCATGACATTTTGTATGGAGCTATCATGTGAGATGGCCACCTTACCGAGGCCAACCACCTTACCCTTTGAGTTATCACCAAAAGTGACATACTTTCGAGGGCCGTTGTTTTCAGCAAGCTCACGAAACATGTCTTTATCTCCGGTCATGTGATCGGTACATCCACTATCAAGGACCCATTCCTTTCCTCCTGCCATGTAGCCGCGAAGATTTGCCATAAGACCAAAGTGTCTCATTGCATCATCAATATCATAGTCACTATCATCATCCTCATCATAGTATCCATGTTCGACATCGTCAAGTGGTGGATCAATTCCTAGAGAGGGTAATTCATTAGATAAATGATTTTGATAATGTTCATCTCTATGAATTCTAATAGCTTCGAAAAGAAAATTGTTAATAGTTCCAACATCTCCTTTGGCACGCATAAGATTGCTAAGCTCAAATAGACAATCACCAAACTTAGGATCATTGGAATTCATCTTATTCAAGGCAATAGACTTATGAAGGATTTCATCTAAATTTTGCAAGGAATAGTTTGGAAATCTTTCCTCAAGAAATCTCCATATAGTGTAGGCACAATCAAGAGTAGGCAAGCAACCAATCAAGTTTCTAGGCAAACCTCTAGTGATAAGATCAACAGTTCTAAGATTGCGAATCATGTCAACGGACTCATCAAGGGTAGGATGCATAGGATCAACATGAGGTTCACAAGGGCTAGTAATGTACCTGTTCAAATAATATTTGTTGAAAATCACAAGCATCTCATTTTTTTTCACTCATGAAAGTACTCTCCATCAAGTATAGGCACTCTATGTCTAAGACTCCCCAAAGTAGACTCATCCATGTTCCTCCAATGGTGTTTAAACCAAAGGAATGGAGACCAAAGCTCTGACACCAATTGGAAGAATCGAGAAGAGGTGTCTAGAGGGGGGGTGAATAGACCCTCAACACACAAAGTTGGCAGTTTTTAAGTTTTTCAAGTTGAGGTGAAGTTTGAGCACAAGTTTAACCATTCACAATACATATCAAGCAAGCATGCAAAGAGTATATGGGCAGCAGAAAGTAAAGCATGCAACTTGCAAGAAAGTAAAGGGATGGGATCGGAGTGTGTAAACGCAATTGGAGAACTGATGTTTTTGGCGTGGTTCCGATAGGTGGTGCTATCGTACATCCACGTTGATGGAGACTTCAACCCATGAAGGGTAACGGTTGCTCGAGTCCATGGAGGGATCCACCCACGAAGGGTCCACGAAGAAGCAACCTTGTCTATCCCACCATGGCCATCGCCCATGAAGGACTTGCCTCACTAGGGTAGATCTTCATGAAGTAGGCGATCTCCTTGCCCTTACAAACTCCTTGGTTCAACTCCACAATCTTGTCGGAGGCTCCCAAGTGACACCTAACCAATCTAGGAGACACCACTCTCCAAAAGGTAATAGATGGTGTGTTGATGATGAACTCCTTGCTCTTGTGCTTCAAACGATAGTCTCCCCAACACTCAACTCTCTCTCATAGGATTGGATTTGGTGGAAAGATGATTTGAGTGGAAAGCAACTTGGGGAAGGCTAGAGATCAAGATTCATATGGTAGAATTGGAATATCTTGGTCTCAGCACATGAGTAGGTGGTTCTCTCTCAGAAAATGAATGCTGGAAGTGTAGGCACGTTCTGATGGCTTCCCTCACGAATTAGGAGAGGGTGGAGGGGGTAATAAGCTAACCAGAGAGTTGGTCAGGCAAACTCGGTGGGACCGATTCGCTCATCTCGGTGGGACCAAAATGTTACGAAAAGGAAACAGGGAGTTTTCATTGCGAACTTGGTGGGACCAATCGCTCATCTTGGTTAGACCGAAACATTACGAAGGGAAATAGGGAGTTTGCAACCGAAGTGACTAGGCTTTCTAGCAGTGGCTATGTCAACTCAACTCGGTGGCGCCAGATAGATCAAATCGGTGGGGCGGAGTTTGACTTTTGGTTTGGGACATATGTGGATATGAGAAAGTGGTTGAGGGCTTCGGAGCATATCACTAAGAACTTTGAGAGCAAGCAAGCCATTAAGCAACACCTCATCCCCTTTTAATAGTATTGGCTTTTCTATTGACTCAATGTGATCTTGGATCACTGAAAATGGAAAATGTAGAGTCCTGAGCTTTAGAGCTTGATCCAATCCTTTGTCCTTAGCATCTTGAAGGGGTTCCACATCCTCTTGTCCATGCCACTCCACTGTTGGACTTATCTGAAATATACTAGATAAAGGTATTAGTCCAACAAGAGATTTGTTGACATTAATTACCAAAATCACCCAAGGAGCACTTGTGCTTTCACATGCTAAGTGGAGTGAATTCATCGAGTCATTTCCTTATGTCATCAAGTATATAAAAGGTAAGGAAAATGTTGTGCCGGATGCACTTTCCCGTACATGCATGCTTGTTACCCAACTAGAATTGAATGTCATTGGTTTTGAGCACATAAAAGACTTGTATGCGCATGAGCCTACTTTTGCTATTCCTTGTGCCAAGTGTTTGACGCATACATCATGGGAACGATACTACCTCAAAGATGATTATCTTATGAGAGATAACAAACTATGTATCCCTGAGTCTTCTCTACATTTGCTACTTTTGCAAGAGGCTCATGGAGGCGGACTAATGGGACACTTTGGACGCAACAAGACATTCTCCACTCTCCAAGAACTATTTATGGCCCAAGATGTTCCGTGACGTCTCACGCTTGACCAACCGATGCTCGATATGTCGCAAAGCTAAGTCAAAAGCTCAATCCCATGGTCTATATATGCCACTTCCTATTCCATATCACCCATAGATATTAGTATGGATTTTTTGCTTGGTTTGCCTCAAACTCGAAATGGCAAAGATTCCGTGTTTTTTTTGAACAGTGAAAACAGCAGGAGAGCCTCCTACTGTTGCTTTTTCTTTTATTTAATTTTAATGTTAACCAAAGGTTAACATTAAAGAAAAGTGTTTGTTTTACATAGCTTTAAATGAACCCAGAAGGTGCTAGACTAGCCTATGTAAAACAAAAGGTTACAAAGATAAAGAGTTACTAAAGCCTTCTAAAAAGGATAGTTTTGGGGGGTTGATCCTCTAACCCAGGATCACAAAATCTCCCTTTAGCTTCCTCAGCCACTCACCATGCGTGGCCACCTCACCATCAAAAATTTCTCTGTTGCGTTGCTTCCAAATGTTCCAGGAGGTCAATATGGTTATCTCTTTGAATAAAGGCCCCTGCCATCCTGCTCTAGCTCTCTCATACTTGAGTTGTATGTCTGGAAGATTACCCCAATCTATGCCCACAACCTCCCAACACTTTGCAGCAAAAGGACACTCATAAAATAGATGGGCATTTGTTTCTAGAGCCTCCATATGGCACAAAGGGCAATTGTGATTTTCTCCAATATTAAATTGCCTTCTCAGCAACAAATCCCTTGTGTTGACCCTGTCATTCAACATCAACCAAGCAAACACTTTGTGCCTCATGATACATTTTGATTTCTAGATGGAAGAGATGCATTGGGGAGCCAAAATATTTCTGAACATGAATTTGTAGAACTTTTTCGGTTTAAAAACAGTGTCACCCCAGCAAAGGATCCATTCATCGGTCCCCATATCATCCAAACTGATTATTTCCATGATCTCATGCAAATTATCCAGTTCTGTTCTGGCTTCCATCGACAAAGGAAGCATGAAGTTGTCCACATGATCATTGTTGTTGTAGTACTGTGCCAATGATATGTCTTCGTTAGCAGCAAAAGAAAAAAGATGTCTTCCAAAGCAACATCGTGTCCCCTGCAGCATGTATACAGGAGGTGATCCCATGGTAAATATCCATCAAAGAGAAAACATCACACCACCAAAAAGAACCACAAGGTGGTTTTGCATGGGGAGATGTATCATCATAATGTGCATTCCAAACTAGCATAACCCAGGGAACATCCTGTTTATGCATAAATTTATGTAGATACTTGAGCAGTAGAGCATTGTTTTGGATTTGTAGGTTTAATATTCCAAGACCTCATTTTTTTCTTTGGGCGACAAACCATCTCCCACGCAGCCAATGAGTGGGTTTTAGCATCTCTGTCCACCTCTTTCCTCCATAAACAGTGCCTTCGTGCTCTATCAAAGATGGCAATCAACTTTAGTGGTAGTTTTAGAACACACATAGCAAACGATAACAGTGAGGATAGCGCAGAATTGATCAGCTGCACTCGTTCACCGTATGATAACCAGATTGTTGTTCCTGTCAACCTTCTCTCAATTCTGTCGACCAAAGGCATTAACTCTCTGACAGTGGGTCTAGTTGTACCAAGAGGCAAACCTAGATAGGTAAACGGCATTCCCCCAACTTGACATCCAAGAGCATTGGCCAGATCTAGTATTTTTTGAGCATTTACATTGATAGGCATTAGTTGAGATTTGACATAGTTAATTTTTAAACCAGTCGCTCGGGCATAAGAGTCAAGAATCTCCTTGATTGTCTGCAGCTCATGTTGTGTTGCAGGAAGTATGATTAAAGAATCGTTCGCATATTGAATCACAGGGTAGTCTTTAGAAGTAGGTTGGTTAATTGGGAGTGAGATCAAACCATCCAGCCATGCTCTATTGACTAAAGACTGCAGTAAATCTGCCGCAAGCACAAATAGCAAGGGGGAAATTGGGTCACCCTGCATCATGCCTCGTTTATAGTGGAATTATGTGCCAGGTATACCGTTTAGTAGAATTGATGAAGATCCTGACTGCAACAACATCTTAATCCACATACACCACCTGTCATCAAAGCCTTTGCACTCAAGCATTTTCAAAATGAAAGAATGTTCCATCGTGTCGAAGGCTTTCTCAAAATCTAATTTTAGAATGACAATTTCCTTGCCTGATTGTTTGCATTCATGTAAATACTCGAAGGCCCAGCCAAGACAATCTTGAATTTTCCTAGTTTTAATGAAACCATACTGGTTTCGGTGTACTGTCTTTAGAATCCAACGTTGAAGCCTTTTAGAGAGAATTTTTGTTATGACTTTGAGCACACAGTTTAGCAAAGAAATTGGTCTATAACCATTGACCGACTCAGGAGTTAGCTTTTTCAGTATGAGTGTGATTAAAGACGTGTTCAAACATTGCAAATTGATTTTCCCCTGCCAGAAGTCCTCACAAAGAGTGTAAAAATCCTCTTTAATTACATCCCAACAAACTTTAAGAAAGAGGCCATTGAAACCGTCAGGCCCTGGCGCACAATCAGCCGGAATGATTTTGATCACATTGTCAATTTCATCTTTCATAAAAGGTATTGAAAGTTCTTCCAGACCCTGACACTTTTGAATTAAGTTGGTTAGCTCAAAATCATAGACAGGCTGGGATGACACCCCCATTCTCTGCTTAAAGCAATCATAAAACACTGCCGCCTTTTCATCATGATTTTCTATCAAGCGGCCGTCAGGTAAAACTAGATTTGTGATTGCATTTCTCCGTAGTCTTTTCGTTGCACGTGCTTGAAAATATTTAGTATTTTCCTCACCTTGGACAGCCCACCAAAATGTGCAATGTTTATTTCCGTGTTTGTTGTTGTGGATTGATTCTCTAAAATGGCTCATTTCATCCCATGCAACAAGATAGACGATGCTTCACATGTTGCAAATCTTTTTTGTAGGGAAATCTTGCGACTTCATGGAGTGCCCAAGACTATTGTCTCGCACCACGACATCAAGTTCTTGAGCTACTTTTGGAAGACCTTATGCGCCAAGCTCGGAATCAAGCTTTTGTTCTCTTCGGCATACCATCCTCAAACCGACAGCCAAACGGAGGTCACGAACCGGACACTCTCCACTCTACTACACGTGTTGATAAAGAAGAACATCAAGGAGTGGGAGGAGTGCCTACCCGTCGCTGAGTACGCCTACAGCTGCGCAAGACATTCGACTACTGGCAAGTCCCCCTTCGAGGTCGTTTATGGCTTCAACTTGTTGTCCCCATTGGTTCTTCCTCTACGACTATAAGTGCGCATCAACATGGACGCGAGCGACCGAGTCAACTACCTCAAGAAGATGCATGAAGATACAAGGCACACCATCGAGCGCCAAGTACAACAACTCACACCCAAGCTCAACATAACCAAGCAACTCATGGTATTCAACATTGGAGGTCTTGTGTGGCTACACCTTCGCAAGGACCGCTTCCCCAATGAACGCAAGTCCAAACTTCTACCACGAGCCGATGGACCCTTCAAGGTGCTTGAACGCTACAACAACAATGCCTACAAGATCAACATCCCATGTGACAAGTATAATGTGAGCGATATCTTCAACGTCAAGGATCTCTTGCCCTACCATGGTGATGAAGATTTTGATCTGAGGTCGGATCTTTCCCAAAGGGGGGGAGATGATGCTGAGCATCCTATGGTCATCCCCATGGACCTACCATCGTCTCACCAAGTGCTGAGACGACCTATGACATGAGCACGAGCTAGAGCTCTCAAGACCGAGGTGACATCTCTCCTTAATGAACTTCCATATGAATCATGTGAGACATGGCTACTACCTCAAACAGAAATGCTATGTGTGCTCAGGTACCTAGAAGACCCTCTCAGAGATGCTCGTGAAGACGGACAAGTCTCCAAGTTTATGGACGAGGAGAACCATTGGAAGGAGTCGAGAACAGCCCCCAGGACCCGAACATCCGGCCATGACCCCGGACATCCGGCCCCTAGAGGCATTGCGAGCAGCAACAAGCCAGCGGCCAAGTCTACATGGCCCGGACATCTGGCGGCCAGCCCGGACATCCGGCCCCGGCCCGGAAATCTGGCTCTCAGCCCGGACATCTGTACAAGCCTATCTAGGAGCCCTAGACCGAACTCCTCCAGCCCGGACATCCGGCCCGAAGCCCGGACATCCGGCGCCTCGTGAAGCCACGGATATCTGGCCCGACGCCCGGACGTCCGGCCCCGCTTGTCTACGCACAGTGAAAGGGTCGTGGCTCATGTAGCCCTTCGCCCACCTAGACTATATATACTCCTTATCCTCACTCTTTCTAGGCCGGGTTAGCAAAGGATTAGCTCATTTGAGAGAAAAGCTTTGCACATCCACTTGATACCTTCTCCAAAGGAGTTCACGACCTCTTCGGAGAAGATCCCCCAAGTGGATTCAAGACCCCATCACGGGAAGACCCCTCAAGGCCTCCTCACGGAGAAGAACTACCGCTACTTGTATCGTCCTTTGTTGACCGTGGATCGTGTATCTCTTTGTGTTTTGAGAATCTAGCACATGTGTAATCGAATCTTGTTGGTTTGAGTGTTTCCCCTCGTGTTTTCCCTCGTGTTCTTCGTAGAATCCACTCCAATCGTGAAAGATCGGCCCTAAGGTTTCCACCCTACATCAGATAGTCTCCCCAACACTCAAATCTCTCACACAAATTTGGCTACGGTGGAAAGAAGATTTGAGTGGAAAGCAACTTGGTGAAGGCTAGAGATCAAGATTCTTGTGGTTGGACTGGAATGTCTTGGTCCCAACACATGAGTAGGTGGTTCTCTCTCAGAAAATGAGTAGTGGAAGTGTAGGCATGTTTTGATGGCTCTCTCTCAAATGGAGATGGGGTGGAGGGGTATATATAGCCTCCACACAAAATCAAACCATTACACACATTTGACCCAACTCGGTCAGACCGAATAGAAGAACTCGGTGAGACCGATTTAGTTCAAAATGTGAATGTGAGAAATCTCGGTGGGACCGACATGATCAACTCGGTGAGACCGATGTGCAAGGGCTAGGGTAAAACCTCATCTCGGTGAGACCGATTGCCTGAACTCGGTGAGACCAATTTCAGCAATGAGCAAACAGAGAGTTGGTCAAGCAAACTCGGTGGGACCGATTGCACATTTCGTTGAGAGCGAAATAATTGCAACATGCAATATAGAGTTTGCAAGGCCATCCCGATGGGACCGAGATCCGTATCGGTGTGATCGAATTGTCTAGGGTTTCTGGCAGTGGCTATGTTAACAGAACTCGGTGGCGTCGGATAGATCAAATCGGCGGAGGCGAGTTTGACTTTAGGTTTTAGACATACGTGGAAATGGGAAAGTGGTTGAGGGTTTTGGAGAAATATCACTAAGCACTTTGAGCAAGTAGACCATTAAGCAACACCTCACCCCCTTTTAATAGTATTGGTTTTCCTATGGACTCAATGTGATCTTGGATCACTAAAATGAAAATGAAGAGTCTTGAGCCTTTGCCAATCTTTGTCCTTAGCATTTTAAAGGGGTTCCACATCCTCTTGTCCTTGCCACGCCATTGTTGAACTCATCTGAAATGTACTCGATAAAAGTATTAGTCCAACAAGAGATATGTTGTCATTAATTACCAAAATCACCCAGGGAGCACTTGTGCTTTCACAATCACACATGTGCTAGATCCACGAACACAAAGAGGGATACAAGATTCAAACGCAACAAAGGACGATACAAGAGGCGGTATTTCTTCCCGGTCCGGAGACGGGGTCTTGAATCCACGAGGAGATCTTCTCCTAGGTGGAGGGCTGGAATCCACTTGGGGATCTTCTCCTAGAAGGAGGGCTTGGCCTCCAATGGAGTAGGTATCAAGTGGATGAGCAATGCTCTATCTCTCAAATGAGTTAAACTATTGCTAACCCTAAAATGTTGGGGGAGAAGGGTATATATAGTCTAGGGGGACGAAGGGATACATGGGCTTTGACCCTTTACACTGTGCGCAGACAGGGGGAGCCGGATGTCTGGGCGCCGGGCCGGATGTCTGGGCGTTCACGAGGTGCCGGATGTCCGGACGTAGGGGGCGGATGTCCGGGCTGGCAGGGTCCAGTTTTTGTTCCCTCTAGATAGGCGTTGTCTGGATTTCTGGGCTAAAGTACCAATGTCCGGCGGCTCACGTAGGGCCGGATGTCCAGGTTGTCGGGACCCGATTCTTCTGCTCTCTAGATAAGGCATGTCCGGATTTCCGGGCTGGCGCCGGATGTCCGGAGTTGTTAGGCCGGATTTTGGGGCTAGGCCGGATGTCCGGACCCTGTAGTCTTGGTTGTTGGGTCGCTGCTGCTGCCGACACTTCCAGGGGCCGGATGTCCGGGGTCCTGGCTGGATGTCCGGGTCCTAGGAGTGGTTCTCGGTTCCTTCTGTTGGTTCTCTTCACCCATGAACTTGGAGACTTGTCCGTATTCACGTGCATCTTCGAGAGGGCCTTCTTGGTACCTGATCGTGCATAACATTCCGAACTTAGGTAGTAGCCATGTCTCGAGTGGGTCATATGAAATATCTCTAAGGAGAGATGTCACCTCGGTCTCAAAAGCTCTTGCTCGTGCTTGTGTCATCGGTCTGCTTGGCACTTGGTGAGAAGATGGTAGGTCCATGGGGATGACCATAGAATGCTCCGCATCAGATTCCTTCTTTGTTTTCTTTGGTTTTTCTATTTCTCATTTTTATTATTTATCAACACATGACGATTTTTTAATACACATTGTATATTTTTTGTATACGACAGGAATAAATTTTTATGCACGTTCAACCTTTTAAAAATACATGATTACCATTTTTTAAATAAATAATTTGATGTCTACATATTTTTTATACACATTATACATTTTACGTATACATCAAAAACATAATTGGCATATATGTTTATCATTTATTAAACACATGATTTAACTTTTTTTCAATTACATGCTATTGAATATTTTTTGTGAATTCATATTAACACCTTTCAAATATAGGTTGAAACATCTGAATGATAGGAAACATTTTTTTAACTAGGTGAACATATTTTTAGATTGTATAATCATTTTTCAAAAATGCCATGATCATAGATTTTTTTTAAATGTGTGAATTTTTAAAATTTCATGTAATTTTTTAATGGCATGAACCTTTTTTGAATTATGCCAATATTTTTTTAATTGTATAATTTTTTAAAAAATATCCATGAGCAGATTTTTTGAAAAGCATGGAACATTCTTAATATATAATTTTTGGAAGGCCGTAATTTGTTTTAAAAGAATCATGAGTGTTTTTAACACTGCATAAACATGTTAAATATAAATATATTTAGTTTATTTCAGATTGTAAAAACGTATAAAAGGGAAAAAAGGAAAACCGAAACAAACGAACGATCGAATGAAATCGAACGAAGCAGCTACATTTCTTGGGCCGACCCATTTACCACAGCGGAGTTACAAAACAAGCGGTCGAAAGAAAGAGAATCCCGTTGTAGATTGAGTTTGTTTGATTAGATTCCCTAAGGACCTGGTTGTAATTTTCTTGTTTTTATGGAATGTTTGGTATTGTTGGACTTACTAATGCACGGGTCTGTTTAGGACACATCTAGATGTGCTCTAAGTATTGCACATCTAAGTGACTCAAGCAAACGTAAAAAGAAAAAAAAGAAAAGAAGAAAATTCCCACAGAAATCTCCACGTAAAATAAATGTCATATGACTTAGATGTGCAATACTTATGACACATCTAGATATGCTTTAGCAAAACTGTGCAAATGTAAAGCATGAAAAGAATATTCAAAATGAAGCCAAGGCTCCCTCCGCTCGTACCCAACCGCCAGCCGCGCTAGGATTCCTTCTAACGGCGCCGACACCGCCACCGTTCTATATCGTCTCCTGTGATTTTAGGGCCATGGAGGCGTGGTGGATCTTGGCTCTTGCCGACGCGAGGGCTTCGTTTTTTGATGTTTTTTTAGCTTTCTTATGGTTTGTGTTTTGCTCAGAGGGATGAGGCGGCGACAGCTCTCTGAAGATGGAATAATGATATCCCCGCCTAGCCCTCGTCTTGATGGTGCTTCTAGCGTCATCGGAGGGCGGGTGAAGGTTTGTCTCTGGCAGATCTCTCGGAATTCGGCCGGCGTTTGTCTTTGATGGATCCACATGGATCCGGTCTTTGTCCGTCTGTGTTGGTGTTTCTACATGTTGGATCCTAACGATGTAAGCTTCTCTCAACGACGATGGTTGTTGTTCTGGTGCGCTGGTCCTATAGGATTTTAGCATGACGACTTTCCGACCGTCTACTACAACAAGTTTTGCTCGACTCCTGGATGCGAGGGGCAATGACGGTTGCGCGCCTTTGGCTCGCTTCAGTGCTCGTAGTCGTCGCTAGGTGGTCTGCGGATCTGAATGTATTTTTTATTATTTTTGGTATTTGTTATGCTATCAAGATTGATCATGAATAGATTGAAAAAATTCCCGCAAAAAAAGCATGAAAAAAAGACACTATTTGATAAGTTGTATGGACATGGAGTTTCTACACCCGGACACAAATGCTCCTGGTGTGAACAATAACATCAAAAAAATAGAAAAAAAATCTGAATTTTTGTGTGGCATAATTTAAGAAATGTTTGTCGTGCATGCAAAATTTCATCACGAAATCACATTGGTGGAAGACATGTAAAAAAATTAATGCTCTGAAAATGTTACTTTCAAACGTATTTTGGAGTCCTGATTTAGCTTCTTTTTTTGCCACGAGTTCCACCAATGTGATTTTGTGATGAAATTTTGCATGCACAACAAACATTTATTAAAAAGGTTTGACTACGTCTCATCTAGATGTGAGATAATATCTCACTCACATCTAACATGATGTCATGTGTTTCTAAAGCTTGTTTCAATTCATGGTTTCGTGGTTAATTTTTCCATGTCTTTATTTGTCGTCGTTGTTTGTTGTTTCTTGCTTGGGTTGGGCTTTTTCTATACTAGTACTAGACTAGAAAAAAAGTTTAACGTGAGGGAAAAAATTATCCATTTATTCAGCTTGCTGCCTGGCTGGGGTATCAAGAACTCACGGTGGCTGGCTGGACAGTGCCATCGCTAGACACCCAAGCTAAACGGAGTTCACATTCTGGGCTAAACTTGATTAACACAAGTTTGCAAGTAACGTGGTGCATGCATGCATCATGCACGCTCCAGCATGGCATGCATCCTCTAGCTCTTTTCTCGAGTATCCTATGGCTTGCCTCTAGGTGAACGCCCTTTAGGTAAGCTACCTCATTTGTGAACGTGAAAAATGTTTGTGAATTTATTTATTTTTCAAAATTTTGAAAAATGTTTGAGAGTTAAAAAAACAATTTAAAAGAAATATCAATTCAAAAAAAATATTTGTTAATTTAAAAAATATTCATGATACAAAAAATGTTCATGAATTCAAAATTCTTTGACAACTTAAAAATGTTCATGTATTAAAAAAATCAAGAATAGAAAAGATCTTCATGATTTGTTAATTTTTTAGCTTCTCCAAAATGTCCATGAATTAAAAATACTAATTTGAAAAATGTTCATGAAATTTAAGAAAGTACATTGGGGCAAAAAAAGGATCAACAAGCTAGTTGCATGTCAATGGTCAGGGGCGGACCCGGGATTGGACAAAGCCCAGGGCCCCAGGCTGCTACAGGACAACTACAGTGTCGCTACAGTGTGAAATACACTACAGCAACGAAGGGATTCAGCTCCACGCCCCGGGCCCAGGCCCCCATCGGCCTGGGTCCTGGATCCACCCATGTCAATGGTGGACTCGCAACTAGGACGAACAAAAAGTGTGGGACCCCAGTTTCGAGCCGTTGTTTGATGTGCAACAACAACAAAAAAAGATCAATGGCCAGTTGCATGTCAATATTGGACTTGCAACTGACACAAAAAATGGTTTAGACCTGTTGTGAGTCGAAGATGAATTTCCAACTGGGATAAAAAAGAGTCAAACCCAGTTGCGAATTCATGTTGGACTTGCAATTGGGTCAAAAGAAAGTAGTGTCCGGTTATTAGTTAAAAGGTGGACTTGCAACTGAGACAAAAAAAGTCGGGCCCCAGTTATAAGTTGAAGGTGGATTTGCAATTGGGACTAAAAAAGATCAGATTCCAGTTGCGAGTCGAGGGTTAACCTGCAACTCGGACAAAAAAGGTTGTTAAAAAAATCTTCTGATCCAACGATTAATCTTTCGATTTATCGCTAATCG
>NC_041387.1:472574028-472601798 GCF_002162155.2 Triticum dicoccoides
TATGCCTTATCTTCACTATTTATCTTTTGGACCGATTTACAGCTCTGACAAGTGATTTATCAGGAATCTACCGATAAATCAGACCTATTCGTAGCACTGTGTTTGCAAAAAATATGTTTATTTATGTTTTGTGGACCTTGTTACACAATATGTACTGTTGTTCTATTTTGTTTGTCATCATATGAGGATTCAAAGGCTAGGAATCAAGGTGACACTTATGTCTAATATTGTTTTGGTGTTGAATATAACATATTTTAATGTTGGGAACCTGAGATTTGCAAAAAAACATCTGATTAATAGAGGACCGATAAAATCGACTAATCGGCCGAATTCTGATTAATCTCTAATCCCTAGCTGAGCGAGACGATAATGATCGAGGGTGGACTTGCAACTGAGACAAAAAACTGTCGATGCCCAGTTGCGAGTCAATGGTGGGATTGCAATTGGGACAAAAGAAGGTCTGGCCTTAGTTGCAAGTCGAGGGTGAATTTGCAACTGGAAGAAGAAAAGTTTGGGACCCAGTTACAAGTCGGGGGTGGACTTGTAACCGACACAAAAAAAATATTGAGGGCCAGTTGCGAGTCGATGGTGGGAATGCAACTGTGACAAAAATATTTCGAGGCCCAGTTGCAAGTCGAGGGCGTGATTGCAACTGGAATAAAAAAATTTGGGCCCCAGTTGCAAGACGAGGGTGGACTTGCAACTGGGACAAAAAAATGTCGTGGCCCTGTTGTGAATTGAGGGTGAGATTGCACCCTGGACAAAAAAAGTCGAGTCACAATTACAAGTTGAGGGTGGACTTGCAATTGGGACAAGAAAAAAGACAACCCATGTTTGGTGATAGACAGTCAATTAACAAATATGGGAAAAATCATGATTTTTTTAAATGAAAAATAAAAAATGGGAAAAGGAAAAAAGAAAAAACATGAATTTAAAAAGTTTATGAATTTGAAACAATTAAATGAACAAAATAAGAAAAAGGATAAAGGAAAAAGAAACAAAAAAATCGCTTGTGACTGCAGCCCATGCTGAGGCAATACACGATGCCGTGAAAAAAAAAAACCCGGCCTAAACGCCACGACCTGCCGCCCGCATGAGCGACGCGTACAGGAACAACACGAAACGACTAAAAAGATCAAGAAAATGCAAATCTTGATGTATAATCATGTGGTTAGAAAGCTAGATGCGAGGTAATTATTTCACATCTGGATGTGAAATAGCAAATCTGATGCAACAAAAAAGTTTCAGTTTTTTTTACTGTTCATGTAATGAGCATTTGAGCTCGGGTGTAGAAAGGTATTCCCTCCGTCCCAAAATTCTTGTCTTAGATTTGTCGAGATACGGATGCATCTAATACTAAAATGTGACTTGATACATTCGTATTTAGACAAATCTAAGACGAGAATTTTGGGACGGAGGGAGTATATATTTTGGTGCATGTACTAGGTTCCCAAATTCCAAAAATGATACACTTATTCCATATGGTCAGGTCAAGCTAGATATTCGATTGATCAGGTCAAGCTAGATATAGAACTACTACTAATAAAAGAATAAGACACAGAACAAGTAAAAGAGCAGCAAGGACGGGCGACATGCCAATTTTGATGCCAAGAAGAGCCCTCCCTCCCTCCTGTGTTGCTTCTAGTCGCTCTCGTGCATGCATCCATCCATCATATCATCCAAAACCCATCGGCCACCAGGGAATCCTGCACAAAACGGCACGGATAAGGAGAAGAAGCTTGGAGCTTATCCTCGGCTCCGACGATCACCACCCGCCTGTCAGATTCAGGTGTCAGCGTCATAAAACAAACAGCAAGAACCATCAGAAATCAGAACACCAATATTTTCTTTGGAGAACACCACTAGCCAGTGGGGCCTTGCTGTGCTTTCGACAACACTAGTCCAGCTTTCCTTCTCGCCATCAAAAGCGACCCGGTCCTTTTTTCGACCGTAATAATCGCAAGATGGATCGCGCCTTTGTTCTGTCCGTGCTCGATTAGGCTTCGAATTCGTCCCTCCCTCGCGCCACCACCGTGCATGGATCCATGATAAGGTGCAGCACTCATATCCTCTGTTGCTTCCTGCATGTGTGTTTTCTTCGCAAGACTTTGGGGGTGGCCAGGCCCACCCCAGCCCGATCATCAGTCGCTACGTGTGTCGCGTCCTGGTGGAGCGGTCTCATCAACGGCCGGCTTATTTGACGTTTATGTGTTTTCTTGTCTCATTTGACAGCGTTTACTTATAAACAAAACATCCAGAATATCACTGACTGGTACTAGTAATGTTTTCTATACGCTACTTGTTGTCTACCTTACCTCTAGTGGTGTTTTCTCGGTCATGGATTTGATGTGATGTACTCTAGCTAAGAGAAGCTTCCATTGGTTTTCATATCGTATTTTTCAATTTTCTATGGTTTTCTTCGTTTTGCGGGTGGGGGTGGGGTTCTTCGGTTTCCTTTGTTTTCTTTGATTTTTCTATTTTCCTTTTTTTTATCAACACATGACTATTTTTTCATACACATTGTATATTTTTTATACAACATGCACATTTTTATGCACATCTAACATTTTAAACATAAATGGTTACCATATTTTAAAATAAATGTTTTGATGTCTACATTTTTTCATACATATTATAGATTTTCCGTATACATCAAAAACATATAATAAATATATGATTTAACTTTTTTAATTACATGCTAATCAATATTTTTGTGAATTCATATTAAACAGATTTTAAATACAGGTTAAAACATCTGAATGATAGAAAACTTTTTTTAAATAGGTGAACAACTTTTTACTGTATAATCATTTTTTCAAAATCACATGAACATATACATTTTTGAAATATGTGAACATTTTTTATAATTTCATGTACTTTTTAGTGGCACAAACATTTTTTGAATCACGTAAAAAATTTTTACATTATACAAACATTTTCAGAAAAATCCAAACATTTTTTGGAACGCATGAAAATTTTTAATGTATAATTTTTGGAAGGCCATAAACATTTATTAAAGTTTGCGTTATTGTTTTTAACACTGCATAGACATGTTAAATATAAATTTATATTTCACTTATTTCGGAATATAAAAAACGTAAAATAAAAAAAATCAAAATAGACGAACGGTTGAAAGACAGCGAACTAAGCAGCTACATTTCTTGGGCCGGCCCATTTACCACACAGCTGTAGGCGAGCTGGAGTTACAAAACGAACAGTCACCCCTAAAAAAATGAACAGCCGAAAGAAAGAGATTGAATTTGTTTGATTTGATTTGATTCACTGAGGACCTGGTTGTAATTTCTTTATTTTATGGAACGTTTGGTATCGTTGGAAGTCTTTTAGTATAAAAATCTAAGGACATATTAAAGAAAAGCTAAATAGACTGTTTTTTGCACAGGTAAATCACGAAAAAAATGATACTCTTTGAAGTTTCAGGAAATAGGATCACATCTATTATGTTCCCAAATTCCAAAAAAGATACACTTTTCCGTATGGTGTAATTTATGGGGCTCCACACGTAATTCTGTATGGACATGACGCGGCTCTTTGCGTGGCCTCACACTATCGCACCCGAGACTCTTGGATATCGATGGATTGTTGCGAAACCCATGCACAAGCGATCCAATCTGTTCACCGTTCACCAACAGCGACCAAAACCGTCGGCAAAACAATTTCAAGTAGTTGGGGCTAAGGGCATGTACAGTGGTTGATAACACAGTGTTACCTTAAGCCTTACATGTAACCTAGAGATGACAATAAAAGCATGTCTACAATGAGTTATCTCTTAGGCTTATCTTTAATAACTAGCAATTACTAAAGACGCGGTGTGACAAATTGTACTAAGAGACCATCTCTTAAATAAGAGAAAACAAGTTTTTTTTTAATGAGTTCTCTCTCCTTCACTCTAGTATTTATCCTATGTGGCATTCCTAAGATAGCTTCATTGTACATTGTTCTAATTCTTTTTTTTTTTTTGCGGGGGTACATGTTCTAATTCACGAGAGTATGCTGCAAAGCTTGGCAGTTTGGCACCAACCTCTCCTAGTAAATTGGCATCACGAACAGCACATCGCATGCGTATGATCCGGTGCACTTCCACGTAACTGTACACGTTCGGAAAAAGAGTTTCTTGATGCATGGTTATTTGACTCTTCCACCATCAACTTTATCCGGGCACGGTTAATTAAAGCAACTGGGCGTTTTCCTTGCGATGCAAGTTGCAAAAGAAAAGAGAGCTACTACTAGTAAGTACTACTCCCTCCGTTCCTAAATGTAAGTCTTTGTAGAGATTCCACTGGGTGGACTACATACGGAGCAAAATGAATGAATCCACACTTAAAATGCATCTATATACATCCGCATGTAGTTCATAGTGAAATTTCTACAAAGACTTATATTTAGGAACGGAGGGAGTAGTAGTTAACAACTACTGACAGGCATACGTGCACTGCATTATACATTTAGTTGGACTCGGCATGCATTTAGCCATGGACGACGCAATTAGCAAGATGGACTTGCTAATTTGTGCTACCCGCTGAAGGGGGCTACTGTCCAGGTTCAAGAAACTCTAGAAAGAGGACCTCGGTAGCGAGCGACTGCTGCTGGTTACCTACCGCTACCGGTACTTGTTGGTTGCCTGCACGTTGTAGTATTAGTTTTCATGACCGGCTCGATTGATCAGGTCAAGCTAGATAGGGTAGAACCAGCAAAAGAATAAGAAGCATATAAAAAGGTACTTCCCCGTTCTAAAGTAAGTACATCAACTTTGCATTAATTTCAATATAAAATTGTAATACTAAGTGATAAAGGTTGAGACACTTATTTAAGAACGAAGGCAGTATAAGACTTTAGTGATCTATAAAATGTCTTATATTTGTTTACAGGCGGAGTGTAGAAAAAAGTGAACGGCATGCCAATTTTGATGCCAAGAAGATCCCTTCCTCCTGTGTTCTAGTCGCTCTCATGCATGCATGTCCATCATATCACCCAAAACCCATCGGCGGCGGATAAGGAGAACAAGCTTGGAGCTTATCCTCAGCTCCAACCATCACCACCCACAGGGCCGTTTCAGGCAGGTCGGATGAAGGGGTCAGCGTCAGTGGACATCAAGAACCACCATCAGAAATCAGAACAATGACAACCAAGCGCAGGAACCCCTACGCCTGCCTTAGACGACCACTGTCAAGGCGACAGCAACATTATTTTCTTTGGAGAACAGCACCACCGATCCTGTTTTGCTTTGGACAGCACTAGTCCAGCTTCCCTTCTCGCCATCAAAAGCTACCCGGTCCTTTTTCGACCGTAATAATCGCAACATTTATCACGCTTTTGTTCTGTCTGTGCTTGATTGAAAAGCTTGCTCCTCGCGCCACCACCGTGCATGCATGGATCGGCGATAACGTGCAGCACTCATCTCTTCTGTTGCTTCCTACTACGTGTGTGTGTGTGTGTGTGTGTGTGTGTGTGTGTGTGTGTGTGTGTGTGTGTTTACAAGAAAGACTTGGGTGGTGCCTATGCCCACCTCAGTCCGATCATCAGTCGCTACGTATGTGTGTCGCGTCCTGGTGGAGCGGTCTCATCAACGGCTGGCTAATTTGACGTTTGCGTTTTCTTGTCTCATTTGAAAGCGTTTACTTATAAACAAAACACCCAGAAGATCACTGACTGGTACCAGCAATGTTTTCTACACGCTACTTGTTGTGCACCTCCACTGGTTTTCATTTCTCTCTCGGTCATGGATTTGATGTGATGTTGCTTACGTATACGTGGAGGTACCCAGCGTATACGCGTCTTCTCCATAGGAAACGTTTATGGAGTAACCACCATCCTCACATTGGCCTAATAAAAGTAGAACTAGGGAGAAAAATATGCCACTTTCACTTCACTGTCAGTCTTGTCATGCCACCTTGTTTTCTCTTATATTCGAGATGATCCTAACTACTACTTCCTCCGTTTCAAATTACTTGTCTTGGATTTGTCTAGACAAATCCAAGACAAGTAATTCGAAACGGAGGGAGTACGAGGTTAGCTGATGAGGCTCACGATGGACTCAAGTCGAGCAACCCACAGGTGGAGGATATTCCGCAACGAAGAAAGAGCACGCAACACTCCACCACCTCAGCGCAACGTGAACGTGTCGACAACAAACGGCAGATCTTACACGACGTCGTACAAGGAAATATCGAGGTAGGCCCTTCCATCCAATCCAATAATTAAAGAACAAAAAAATGCACCAGCGTTCAGTGACTAGCGACTGTTGATACGCATATGGGTGATGATGCTTTGCTGCCAGCCATCAAAATTATCCCTTAAATAAATAAATAAACCTCGTTGTTTTTTATGCCCCTACTCCAGATACCAACCTTGTCACTTGTCATTATGGTTGTGGCTGTAGAGTGTGGCCAAATGCTCCGGCGGTATCTCGATTCTAGAGAGGCATATACAAAGCTCCGGCGGTATCTTGCTAGAATAAAACTTATTTTCTTGGGCAGAAGCTGGAATGAATGTAACTTAAGGCGTAAGCAGCCCGGAGAGCATCGGCGCTGCGTCGGATGAACGCCACCCATTCTGGATGTGTCCAGCTGCTATACAAGTGAGAGTAACCGAACATTCCACTCCTAGTCTAGTCGGAGCATACACGAATAGATAGACAAAGCCTACGCCTAGCACTACTACTATATGAGAATTTCGGTAGTTGTAGATCAAGGCAAGGTTTGATTGTAAAAAGTGCAAAGGCCATTGGTCAGTTAGTTGTTACTATAAACTGCGGGTTGCTTTTGGTTTTGGGTCTCAGAGACAGCGACGTTTAGCCGGAAAGAAGAACGCATTTCCGACAACTGCGCCACCAACAAACGGGATTACAATACTCATTGAGTAACCATTTAACTAGACTCATCTACTCCCTCCGTCCAATAATGTAAGACTTTTTTGACACTATACTAGAGTCAAAAAACGTCTTACATTATAAGACGGAGGGAGTAGATGAGATATAATTTGGTCTGATTCACTTTAAAAATAAGAATAGATACAACACACGTCAGCACACACGCATCTTATAGCATCACATCCAATGACTATAAAAGGTGAATGAGATCAAATTATATCTCATCTAGATGGGTGTCAGGACCCCGACTCAATGCCACATCGATCTAGCATGTAACACTTCATATCACTTTGCGGCCTCACGCACGGTATTCTCACGGGTGTCGCCTTACCTTTGCCCAGGACCGTTTGCGTCTTTTGGCACACGTATATGATAGTGTCGCTAGCATCCATATGATAAGGAGCCCGGGCTGACATGGCTAGTCGTAAACCCAAAGTGGCGCAAACTTACAGGGACAGGCATCCGTGACCCAGCATCGAACGTGTCGGTCATCAGCGAGTGAATCCAGGCTGTAGCACTGGGCTAGCAGGACTCCGATGAACCGTGCTGTAGCGGGCTAACAGGACTCCGGTATCCATCGCGTGACATTTCCCCGAAGGGACAGACACAGGAACGAAGAAGGACACATGCCGCCCAGCCTAAGTGTTCCGGAGCAGTAGCAAGCTACCGTGGCTCGGTGGAAACACTAGGAGACATTTCCCGGTAAGAGAGGCTACTAAAGATAAACAACTAGATAGTCAGATCCCACACATACCAAGCATTTCAATAACATACACACAATATGCTCGATATGTGCAATACAACATGGCATCACAAAATGACTCTACGACTCAAGTAGTCATTCAATAGGCTCCGAGGAGCGAGATATTACAAACATGGGTCTCATGACCCAACAATCAGAGCATACAAGTCAAAGCACATGCGGAAGCTATGATGTCTGAGTACAGACATCTATAAATGAAAAAGGCTGAGAAGCCTGACTATCTACCAGATCCTGCCGAGGGCACAAGATCGTAGCTGAGGTAACAAGCTAAACGTCGAAGTCCAAGCGGAACTACTAGTGAGACTGAAGTCTCTCTGCAAAAACATAAAATAGGCAAACGTGAGTACAAATGTACCCAGCAAGACTTACATCAGAACTAACTACATATGCATCATTATCAACAAAGGGGATGGTGGGGTTTAACTGCAGCAAGCCAGCTTTGACTCGGTGGCTATCCTGAACTACGACTGCAAGTAACTCTTTTGAGGTGGCGCACACGAGTCCACATATTCACCATATCAATACACCACTATGGACCCGCTCCCGTCTCCCTACGAGAACGCCATCCATAGCACTCACGCTTATCTTGCGTATTTTAGAGTATCCACTTTCACTTGTCTATGAACTATGCAAGGGGTCCAAGTTTCCATATCCGAGGAATCCGGCTATTCGAATAGATAATGATAACCCTGCAGGGGTGTACTTCTTCACACACGCTCTCGCCACTTACCGCCCTGTACACGTCATGTACCTCGGCAACCTTCAAGCGGAAGCCGGGCGAGGGAGTCGGCCACGACCTGACTAACCGAACAAGTCTCTAGTCCAGGTTTATCGCCTATTCGGGTTCCATCTGCAAGGAGTCGCTCACGGCCCCAAACGATGTGAGCAGGGTTCCCAAGTCCATCATCCGGGTGCCACTTGGTACACCGGGCCACTGTGCCTAGTCTGTCCCAAGCCCACCTGTACCGGGTGCCACTTGGTAGACTACTAACACTACCTACAAACACCAGAAACTAGTTGCAACTCCTGGACAGAGATCAAGTTGATTAATAAGTCGAGAGAGCTTGGAGCGCCCGGAGCTCAATGTGTGGTAGTAACTGATCATGGATCACAAACACAGAACTCAGTTCCTGAGGACGGCTGCAATGAGACAACCCACCATGTACTCCTACATGGCCTCTCACCGCTACCTTTACCAAATCGTGTTCACACACTTAGCTCACACACAGTAGGACATGTTCACACACCTCTGATTCATCCCCGATGAATCAGACCTGACTCAACTCTAAGCAGTAGCAGGCATGACAAACAAACATGAATGAGTAGGCACAACAGGTCTCAAACAACTCCTACTCATGCTAGTGGGTTTCATCTATTTACTGTGGCAATGACAGGTCATGCAAAGGATAAAGGGGTTCAGCTACCGCAGCAAGTAACAATTGAATCGTTGTTGTCCTAATGCATTAAAAGAGAGCAGGAGCGAGAGAGTAGGATTGTATCGGAATGAACAAGGGGGTTTTGCTTGCCTGGCACTTCTGAAGATAACATTGAGTCTTCATCAGTGTCAACGATCACATCATCGGTACAACGTCTATCGAGGGGGAACAACACCGGCAAATACAGAAGAAACACGATCAATGCAATGCACAATATGATGCATGCTATGACATGGCAATATGAATGTGTTTTGAGCTAATGCAACTAGCAACAGATTAAATGAAGTTGGTTTGAATACAAGATTCAAATTCAAACTCCATATGTGATTATTTAAATGCCATTTAATTGAATTGTCCTAAACAGTGGTCATAAGTTGTTCTAACATGCATGAAAATGGTACAGATGGATAGATTGGATTTTTCTGATGATTTTTCATATATAAATTATTTAATTTGGAGTTACGGTTGAATTTCTATGAATTTTAGAAGTTTTAGGCATTTTCTGGAATTTCCTGAATATTAATAATTCCAGTAATTCATTAATGCGTCAGCCTGACGTCAGTGTGACGTCAGCAGGTCAACAGGGGCTGGTCCGGTCAAACCTGACCAGTGGGGCCCACTGGTCAGTGACACACCGCTGGCATGAGTCACTGACGTGTGAGGCCGGTCAAAGGCCACGTCAGCAAGTCAAACTGACATGTGGGACCAGCTGGGTTAATAACTAATCTAAACATAACATTAAGTTAAACTAAACAGACACTGGGCTCACATGGCAGTGAAACAGTGGCTAAATAAGTTAGAAAAAAACTAAACTAATTAACAGGGGGCTGGCCCCACCTGTCATCGACCCAGGGGAGGTCAAACCCCTGGTCAACAGGGCCTAACCCGCCGGCGGTTCGTCGCCGGTGGCAACAGGCGCGGCGGAGGGCTCGGGCTCGCTCCTCCGGCGTCCAAATGGACGGAGGAGAGCGGCTACAGAGAGCTGGAGCTCACCCGCGCCCGTTTCAGCAAGCAGCAGCAGCTAGGGCGGCCGGAGACGATGGCCTCGAGCTCGGCAGCGGCGGCCGGAGCTCGGGCGTGCTCGGGTTCGGCGTTACACGACACGGCGAGATCAGCTGAGGGGCTCTACGGGTTACTGGGGTCATCAGGAGCACTCGGAGGCAACGAGCGCAGGTGGAGGAGCTCGGGAGCACGAAGCTCACCGGCCATGGCGGACGGCGGCTTCGGGTGCTCGTGGGGCGGCGGCTACAGGGCGCGCGCGAGAGAGAGAGAGGTGAGGGGAAACAACGGCAAGCTCACAGGGAGGCAGCAGGGTGGCTCAGTGGGCTCGGAGACGCGCCAGATGTCGCGAATCGACGGCGGTGAGCTTTGGTGGCCGGCGACGGGAACGGCGATGGTGGCGACGTTGCAGCGCGTCCGGGACCTCGTGGCTCGGTGGAGAGGAAGAAGGGGTCGAGGCGGAGCCTCTGGGCTAGTCGGGGAAGCGAGGGAGGCCCGGTGGCCGTGGTGGCAGTGGACGGCGGCGACGAGCCGCTCGGGCGCGAGAGGGGGAGAGCAGAGAAGGGAGAAGGGGTCGGGAGAGAGTGAGAGGGAGGAGCGAGGGGGCTGCGGGCGTATCCAGACGCGTCGGGGCGCCTCGGTGGCAAGCAGGAGGTGGCCAGAGCAGGGTGGAGGTGGCGCGCGCGGCGGCGTCGCGGTGTCCGTCCTCCTGGCAGAGAGGAAGACGACAGGGGGGTAGCGGTGGCGGGCTGGGCCGGCTAGCTGCAGTGCTGGGCCGGTTTGGCTACCAGGTGAGCGCCAGGTAGGCTTCTGCTCCTTTTTTAATTTTTCTGTTCTGTTTATTTTTATTTAATCTTTTGCCACTGTTTTGAATTTAAAATAATTCAAACAATGCCAAAAGCTCCTCTGAATATTTTTATTTTGCTAGATGGACTTTTCCAAAAGCTCATAAAATATTTTAGGGGTATTTGAAATTATATTCTAGTTATATGAATATAATTCAAATTCAGATAGCTAATGATTTAAATTCAAAGTCCCAAAAATAAATCCTTAAAAATGTTCAATATTTTTGGTTTGGATCAAAACCCTTGCCAAAAATATTAAACATCTAAGAAGAGCATTTTGGAACAATGAATGAGATTTTAGGGTTTTTGTCCTTCTTTTATTTAGGGTTTTGAGGCTTCTAAATTCCTCAGTTCAAGTTTCAAAATTTTAAACATGATGCACAGATGGAAGCAAGCATAGGTCAGGTCAGAACTAGGGATGTGACAACTCACCCCCACTAAACAAGAATCTCGACCCGAGATTCAAGTGTAGGGTAAGACGATGGGGAACGCGACCTAACACAATTTTCACGATCCAGGTTGCCTTTCATAAGAACATTGATTCGATCACCATCATTGTCTTGATGTCTTGCTCCGGGAACTCCAACCAACATGACAACGAGAGGAGAAGGGAACTCTAGAAGGATCAATCTTCTCGAAGGTCAATCAACTCGGGATTAACTCACAGAATGAGGCAGAACAAAATCTCTCGAATTGAGACACGAAGCACACATCTAGAGGGATGGAGTGGAACAGACGACGAGGTTCACTAGGTAGACAACAATTCCACACCTAAGAAGGTGGTAAACGATTGTCAATCGTAGCGAGGAGTTGAGTTGCCATGATACCACAACGGGGCACCTTAGGGAAGGTGACTTGTGGAAATATCCCCTTAAGTGGCAAAAAGAATTACCTTTGATTCAGAGATCATTGAAACTCTTTATACCAGCCTAAGGAAAATCTCGAGCGATCGTTTGGAGGGGTTCGGTAGAATGGCATACTCGGACTTGGATGATGTGGATTACCTTGTTGAAGACAACGTAATGGATGAATTTGCTTATCACCGGAAATGGAAGAGACCCGTGGTAGAATGGCACATTGGCGGTACAAGCTGGGAACAAAATGCAAATGCTGGGAATGATTCTGGTAACTGGGGAAGAACCCAACAATAGAGAGTGAATTCACTGTTTGAAAAGGTCATAGCATTGCCGAGGAAACTGAGAGGAATCCCAGTTAGTGCCGATGATAACACGTAGCGCTTGTGCGTGCTCTCAAGAACTTGAGAATTTCCACAATCATCAGGGTTTTATCAACATCCGTGTCAAGGGTGCTGACAACACAACATACTACCATGATGAATAGCGATGGACGATGCAGATGCAAAGGAGGATAACACTTTCTCAGATTTCACCTTAGCGAGGCCAAGGAACCAAAATCTGCATGATCGACCGAGAGACATTTAGCACTCGGCTTCTAATGTTCTCCTTGATGTGCTAGTGTATCCCATTCATAGATATGGTTTGATAACTAGAACATCAAGTAAAGGTCGGACTTCGGGAGCAATAGAATCCATAAGGAACAGTTACGGAGGTAAATCCTACGAAATCCTTATGGGGAGGTGGCCAACTTCCTCAAACAAGATACTACAATAATAGGTCTTCCGGCTGGGTGTGTTGGCCACGACATCCACTTTACCGGTTATCGAGGGACCAATATTATAGTTCTTGGGAAATGTTCCAACCATCATATCTGCCTGAGATTCAGATCTGGTTGGTGTCAGGATATTCCAGACTCATCGAGTCCAGGAAGAAAAATGAAAGTTTGCAACACAAATCGACGAAATGACGTTGCGAGATTCTCAGGAAATGAACTACGATAGCAAGCTCCAAAACATGAGCTGGTTCTGCTACACACATGTGAACATGTTGTCCCAGACAAGCATGACCACATGGTAGTCTTATAATAAAACACTACCGAGTTCTGGTTGGGAACCATCATCGAGGATATCGAAGTCTTGTGCACTTAAATTAGACTTCTTTACCTAGAACAAGTCAATCAGTGGCTTGGTGTGCTAGGAACACATATAGAATGGAGGCGGCCAACCTACCAAACCATAGAATACTTCACACATATGCATGACCAACTTGGGATGATTCCAGAGGAGCAAAAACAAACTTTCTCGAATTCACGGCGGCAACTTACATCAAATGCACGTGAATCAAAGGAAGTCACTTCTTTCATCCAACATACACTTCATGAACGGGGCATGAAGAAAATGCTTATACAAGTTTCCAACACTAGCTTAATGTTCAACAAAATCATGGAGGAGATAAGGATGTTGTCAATGGACTCCACAACAATTCATCCAGGTTTCCATATAAGAGGATTTCCATAGTTAAGTGAACACGGTGATAGCATTGGTCAGACCAAAGAATATAATGGTGTATGCTCGGGGAAAACCACGAGTAAGACAACATTACGAGCATCGTTGGTTCTGACTTGATTTGATGATAGCCCACACTCAAATCAAAGGATTGATAAGACAATAGGTCCAGCAACTGATCACAGGGACCAACCAATGAAGATATCATCTTTCTTGAAAACACACCAATACCAGGATATCCCTTTGAAATGAACTAAGTTAGGTAAGCTTTTATCTTCCAACTCTCCAAGTTGTCGTTTAGCTTAACCAACTAGCTCAGAGGTATCCAACACGAGTTCTTGGAGAAAAGGTGGTTTACAGGAATAAACCAACTTGATCACGAGCTCAACATAACAGTCAGGTGACAACCTGGTGATACTTTCGAGAAGATATTCGGAAAATCACGAACCACCGGTATGTTACTAAGCTTGAGAACAATCCTGTTTTTCAGGGAAAACGAGATGATCGAATAAGCGAGGGATTGGCACAATCCTAACTCATTGATCGAAGTGTGCACCAGAAATATGGACTAGGTAGCACGATCAACCTTAGGGTGATGATTCAACAATCAACACGCTAAGAATGAAATTATTGTCCTTTAACTACCAAGCAACAAGGTTGCTAGGAGTATTGATTTCACACATCACGATTCACTTGTCGACATTCCGGTTACAATAACACAGGAACCGAGGAATGAACAATGATGGCAAGAAGTATGTACCAAGAGTTCATAGGGTGGTGTGCAATTCCTATAACATTCCCGATAAGAAGATGGTAATACTCCAAGGTAGAGCAGAACAAAAGTTGAATTAGTAATTTGATCTGCGAAGCACAATTGCTTTGACCCAATCCTAGATATGGATGAGGTACTGGAGTTTGTTTCTCCTAGTCATTCCGGAATAGAATGGCTTGACAGACCACAAGAGTAATAGGCATCGATGAACGAATGCACACATAATCTTGACTATCAACTGATAGACGAGGGTCAGAAGACAACTAAAGAGGGACAACTCAAGGGAACATACGATTTTCCGAGTTGTGGATGCATGGTTTAGCATGTCGAACGAAATTCAACATATTTCTTCCGGATAACCCATGCAGAAGGGTAGAACTGGCAGAGCCACAATATAGTATGGAGAACCTATCGAGAGCACTCCTGTTGTGATATTTCAGTTCAACGAGGAACTTCTGCCATAAGTAGTTCATGGTATTTGGAAGAAGAAGATACCACAGACTTCAAGGACTATCGCAAAGGTTAGTAATATCCTAAAGGAACTAGCAAACACTATCAACATGAAGTAAGTAGAGTGAATCTCGGGTTCAAAACCCGGGGGTAGAATACCTACTACTAAGTAGCATCACGGAATGCTTTCGAGAATAAAGGCCAGAATCATCGCACTAGGACACAAATCATGGCTAGACCACTAGATGATCCCCTGAGACACCTAGGGTCATAATAATAACTCCAACATAATTGTCAAGGCAATAGAATACCTCAACTCAACAATTAGTGTGATTGAGCTGGCATAAAGGAACATCGAAACCAGAGGGAAAGGATTTGCAAATGCATCAGACTCTTTGGAGACCTGGGATGACTCGGATAGCATAACGGCTGTAAATGCTCAAAAAGATTTGAGACATTCACAAAAATGGTGGCATAACCACTCAGAAGCACAATATCAAGGTTTCGAGATCAACTATGAACATACAGAAGATAGTAGGAGCTGAACTGAGGCTTAAATCCAATAATCTTATAAGTCTACGGATTAGTAACACGTGATCCTGATAATAAGAAGAGATAGCCTAGTTCTTAATCCCCGTAGGAAAGATAAGATGACTCAGATCAGAAGGGCATGAGGTATAAGGAATAAAAAGAGCCTTACGTTCCATCCCACAATCAATTCCCTTATATAACTAAAGCATTTCTAGACTCAACTTCGACCAGTTTGGCTTGGTAATCCTACAGGCAGTCAAGCTCTGATACCAACGCTGTCAGGACCCCGACTCAATGCCACATCGATCTAGCATGTAACACCTCATATCACTTTGCGGCTTCACGCACGGTATTCCCACGGGTGTCGCCTTACCTTTGCCCGGGACCGTTTGCGCCTTTTGGCACACGTATATGATAGTGTCGCTAGCATCCATATGATAAGGAGCCCGGGCTGACATGGCTAGTCGTAAACCCAAAGTGGCGCAAACTTACAGGGACAGGCATCCGTGACCCAGCATCGAACGTGTCGGTCATCAGCGAGTGAATCCAGGCTGTAGCACTGGGCTAGCAGGACTCCGGTGAACCGGGCTGTAGCGGGCTAACAAGACTCCGGTATCCATCGCGTGACATTTCCCCGAAGGGACAGACACAGGAACGAAGAAGGACACATGCCGGCCAGCCTAAGTGTTCCGGAGCAGTAGCAAGCTACCGTTGCTTGGTGGAAACACTAGGAGACATTTCCCGGAAAGAGAGGCTACTAAAGATAAACAACTAGATAGTCAGATCCCACACATACCAAGCATTTCAATAACATACACACAATATGCTCGATATGTGCAATACAACATGGCATCACAAAATGACTCTACGACTCAAGTAGTCATTCAATAGGCTCCGAGGAGCGAGATATTACAAACATGGGTCTCATGACCCAACAATCAGAGCATACAAGTCAAAGCACATGCGGAAGCTATGATGTCTGAGTACAGACATCTATAAATGAAAAAGGCTGAGAAGCCTGACTATCTACCAGATCCTGCCGAGGGCACAAGATCGTAGCTGAGGTAACAAGCTAAACGTCGAAGTCCAAGCGGAACTACTAGTGAGACTGAAGTCTCTCTGCAAAAACATAAAATAGGCAAACGTGAGTACAAATGTGTTGGGGAACGTAGCAGAAATTCAAAAAATTTCCTACGAAACACCAAGATCTATCTATGGAGAGACCAGCAACGAGTAGAAAGAGAGTGCATCTACATACCCTTGTAGATCGCTAAGCGGAAGCGTTCAAGTGAACGGGGTTGATGGAGTCGTACTCGTCGTGATTCAGATCACCGATGATCAAGTGCCGAACGGACGGCACCTCCGCGTTCAACACACGTACAGCCCGGTGACGTCTCCCACGCCTTGATCCAGCAAGGAGAGAGGGAGAGGTTGAGGAAGACTCCATCCAACAGCAGCACAACGGCGTGGTGGTGGTGGAGGAGTGTGGCAATCCTGCAGGGCTTCGCCGAGCACCTACGGGAGAGGAGATGTGTCACGGGAGGGAGAGGGAGGCAACCAAAGGCCTTAGGTATGATTGCTCCTCCTTTTCCCCACTATATATAGGGCCAAGGGAGAGGGGGGAGGCGCAGCCTTGCCCCCTCCTCCAAGGAAGGGGTGCGGCTAAGGATGGGGAGGAGTCCATCCTCCCCAAGGCACCTCGGAGGTGCCTTCCCCTTTAAGGACTCTCCCCTTTTTCCTTTATCTTGGCGCATGGGCCTCTAGGGGCTGGTGCCCTTGGCCCATGTAGGCCAAGGCGCACCCCCTACAGCCCATGTGGCCCCCCGGGGCAGGTGGCCCCACCCGGTGGGCCCCCGGGACCCTTCCGGTGGTCCCGGTACAATACCGATGACCCCGAAACTTGTCCCGGTGGCCGAAACAGGACTTCCTATATATAAATCTTTACCTCCGGACCATTCCGGAGCTCCTCGTGACGTCCGGGATCTCATCCGGGACTCCGAACAACATTCGGTAACCACATACAAGCTTCCTTTATAACCCTAGCGTCACCGAACCTTAAGTGTGTAGACCCTACGGGTTCGGGAGACATGCAGACATGACCGAGACGTTCTCCGGTCAATAACCAACAGCGGGATCTAGATACCCATGTTGGCTCCCACATGTTCCACGATGATCTCATCGGATGAACCACGATGTCAAGGACTCAATCGATCCCGTATACAATTCCCTTTGTCTAGCGGTATTGCACTTGCCCGAGATTCGATCGTCGGTATCCTTATACCTTGTTCAATCTCGTTACCGGCAAGTCTCTTTACTCGTTCCGTAACACATCATCCCGTGATCAACTCCTTGGTCACATTGCGCATATGATGATGTCCTACCGAGTGGGCCCAGAGATACCTCTCCGTTTACACGGAGTGACAAATCCCAGTCTCGATCCGCATAAAACAATAGATACTTTCGGAGATACCTGTAGTGCACCTTTATAGTCACCCAGTTACGTTGTGACGTTTGATACACTCAAAGCACTCCTACGGTATCCAGGAGTTACACGATCTCATGGTCGAAGGAAGAGATACTTGACATTGGCAAAGCTCTAGCAAATGAACTACACCATCTTTGTGCTATGCTTAGGATTGGGTCTTGTCCATCACATCATTCTCCTAATGATGTGATCCCGTTATCAACGACATCCAATGTCCAT
This sequence comes from Triticum dicoccoides, assembly GCF_002162155.2. Lineage (NCBI taxonomy): Eukaryota > Viridiplantae > Streptophyta > Magnoliopsida > Poales > Poaceae > Triticum > Triticum dicoccoides. The sequence goes on from NC_041387.1 coordinate 472,591,777, forward strand.
AGCCAGGAAACCATGACTATCTGTTGATCACAACGAGCTAGTCAACTAGAGGCTCACTAGGGACATATTGTGGTCTATGTATTCACACGTGTATTACGATTTCCGGATAATACAGTTATAGCATGAATAAAAGACAATTATCATGAACAAGGAAATATAATAATAATACTTTTATTATTGCCTCTAGGGCATATTTCCAACAGTCTCCCACTTGCACTAGAGTCAATAATCTAGTTCACATCGCCATGTGATTAACACTCACAGGTCACATCGCCATGTGACTAATACCCAAGAGTTTACTAGAGTCAGTAGTCTAGTTCACATCACTATGTGATTAACACTCAATGAGTTTTATGTTTGATCATGTTGCTTGTGAGAGAGGTTTTAGTCAACGGGTCTGAACCTTTCAGATCCGTGTGTGCTTTACAAATCTCTATGTCATCTCCTAGATGCAGCTACCATGCTCTATTTGGAGCTATTCCAAATAACTGTTCTACTTGGAGCTATTCTAAATTATTGCTCCATTATATGTATCCGGTCTCTCTACTCAGAGCTATCCGGATAGGTGTCAAGCTTGCATCGACGTAACCTTTACGACGAACTCTTTTACCACCTCCATAATCGAGAAAATTCCTTAGTCCACTAGTTACTAAGGATAACTTTGACCGCTGTCCTATGATCCATTCATGGATCACTCTTGTACCCCTTGACTGACTCATGGCAAGGCACACTTTCGGTGCGGTACACAGCATAGCATACTGTAGAGCCTACGTCTAAAGCATAGGGGACGACCTTCGTCCTTTCTCTCTTTTCTGCCGTGGTCGAGCTTTAAGTCTTAACTTCGTACCTTACAACTCAGGCAAGAACTCCTTCTTTGACTGGTCCATCTTGAACACCTTCAAGATCATGTCAAGGTATGTGCTCATTTGAAAGTATTATTAAGCATTTTGATCTATCCTTATAGATCTCGATGCTCAATGTTCAAGTAGCTTAATCCAGGTTTTCTATTGAAAAACACCTTTCAAATAACCCTATATGCTTTCTAGAAATTCTACATCATTTCTGATCAACATATACTCATCAGAAATTCTATAGTGCTCCCACTCACTTCTTTGGAAATACAAGTTTCTCATAAACTTTGTACAAACCCAAAATCTTTGATCATCATCAAAGCATACATTCCAACTTCGAGATGCTCACTCCAGTCCTTAGAAGGATCGCTGGAGCTAGCATACCTTTTAGCATCCTTAGGATCGACAAAAACTTTCTGATTGTATTACCTACAATCTTTCCTCACGAAAACTGGTAAGGAAACTCGTTTTGATATCCATCTGCCAGATTTCATAAATACAGCTAATGCTAACATGAATCCGACGGACTTTAAGCATCGCTACGGATGAGAAAATCTCATCGTAGTCAACTCCTTGAACTTGTGAAAAACTTTTCGCCACAAGTCGAGCTTCATGGACGGTGACATTACCATCCACGTCCGTCTTCTTCTTAAAGATCCATTTATCTTAATGGCTTGCCGATCATCGGGCAAGTCCACCAAAGTCCATGGATCCGTTCTCAGATTTTATGGCCTCGAGCCATTTATCGGAATCCGGGCCCACCATCGCTTCTCCATAGCTCGTAGGTTCATTGTTGTCCAGCAACATGACTTCCAAGACAGGATTACGTACCACTCTGAAGTAGTACGCATCCTTGTCATCCCACGAGGTTTGGGAGTGACTTGATCTGAAACTTCATGATCAATATCATAAGCTTCCACTTCAATTGGTGTAGGTGCCACAGGAACAACTTCCTGTGCCCTGCTACACACTAGTTGAAGTGACGGTTCAATAACCTTATCAAGTCTCCACCATCCTCCCACTCAACTCTTTCGAGAGAAACCTTTCCTCGAGAAAGGACCCGATTCAAGAAACAATCCATATTGCTTTCGGATCTGAATTAGGAGGTATACCCAACTGTTTTGGGTGTCCTATGAAGATGCATTTTATCCGCTTTGGGTTCGAGCTTATCAATCCTGAAACTTTTTCACATAAGCATCGCAGCCCCAAACCTTTAAGAAACGACAACTTAGGTTTCTCTAAACCATAATTCATACGGTGTCATCTCAATGGAATTACGTGGTGCCCTATTTAAAGTGAATGTGGTTGTCTCTAATGCTTAACCCATGAACAATAGTGGTAATTCGATAAGAGACATCATGGTACGCACCATATCCAATAGGGTGCAACTATGATGTTCGGACATACCATCACACTATGGTGTTCCAGGCGGTATTAATTGTGAAACAATTTCCACAATGTCTTAATTGTGTGCCAAAACTCGTAACTCAGATATTCATCTCTATGATCATATCATAGACATTTTATCCTCTTGTCACAATGATCTTCTACTTCACTCTGAAATTACTTGAACCATTCAATGATTCAGACTTGTGTTTCATCAAGTAAATATTCTCAACATCTACTCGAATCATCTGTGAAGTAAGATCATAACGATATTCACTGCATGCCTCAGCACTCATACACACATCAAAATGTGTTACTTCCAACAAGTTGCTATCTTGTTCCATCTTACTGAAACCGAGGCTTTTCAGTCATCTTGCCCATGTGGTATGATTTGCATATCTCAAGTGATTCAAAATCAAGTGAGTTCAAACGGTCCATTTGAATGGAGTTTCTTCATGCATATATACCAATAGACATGGTTCGCATGTCTCAAACTTTTCAAAAATGAGTGAGTCCAAAGATCCATCAACATGGAGCTTCTTCATGCGTTTTATACCATTATGACTTACATGGCAGTGCCACAAGTAAGTGGTACTATCATTACTATCTTATATCTTTTGGCATGAAAATGTGTATCCCTACGATCAAGATTCAATAAACCATTCCTTTATGTGCAAGAGCACTTATTCAGGTTTAATACTAATCTTGATGGTAGAGGGAGCGTGCGATGTTTGATTATATCAAACTTGGAAACACTTCCAACACATATCGTCAGCTCTCCTTTAGCTAGTCTCCGTTTATTCCGTAGCCTTTTATTTCGAGTTACTAACACTTAGCAACCGAACCGGTATCTAATACCCTGGTGCTACTAGGAGTACTAGTAAAGTACACATTAACATAATGTATATCCAATATACTTCTATCGACCTTGCCAGTCTTCTCATCTACCAAGTATCTAGGGTAATGCTGCTCCAGTGGTTGTTCCCCTTATTACAGAAGAACTTAGTCTCGGGTTTGGGTTCAACCTTGGGTTTCTTCACTTGAGCAGCAGCTGAATTGCCGTTTCATGAAGTATACCTTTGTTCCCTTGCCCTTCTGGAAACTAGTGGTTTCACCAACCATCAACAATTGATGCTCCTTCTTGATTTCTACTTTCGCGGTGTCAAACATCGTGAATACCTCAAGGATCATCTTATTTATCCCTGATATGTTATAGTTCATCACGAAGCTCTAGCAGCTCGGTGGTAATGACTTCGGAGAAACTATCACTATTTCATCTGGAAGATCAACTCCCACTTGATTCAAGTGATTGTTATACTCAGACAATCTGAGCACAAGCTCAACGATTGAGCTTTTCTCCCTTAGTTTGCAGGCTAAGAAAATCGTCAGAGGTCTTATACCTCTTGACATGGGCACGAGCCTGAAATCCCAATTTCAGCCCTCGAAACATCTCATATGTTCCGCGATGTTTCGAAAACGTCTTTAGTGCCTCAACTCTAAACCGTTTAACTGAACTATCACGTAGTTATCAAAACGTGTATGTCTGATGTTCACAACATCCACAAACGACGTTTGGGGTTCAGCACACTGAGCGGTGCATTAAGGACATAAGCTTTCTACTGATCGCATAATCGCTACTATCAACTTTCAACTATATTTTCTCTAGGAACATATCTAAAACAGTAGAACTAAAGCGCGAGCTACGACATAATTTGCAAAAGGTCTTTTGACTATGTTCAGGATAATTAAGTTCATCTTATGAACTCCCACTTAGATAGACATCCCTCTGGTCATCTAAGTGATTACATGATCCGAGTCAACTAGCCCGTGTCCGATCATCACGTGAGACGGACTAGTTAACGTCGGTGAACATCTTCATGTTGATCGTATCTGCTATACGACTCATGCTCGACCTTTCGGTCTCCGTGTTCCGAGGCCATGTCTGCACATGCTAGGCTCGTCAAGTTAACCCTAAGTGTTTTCGCTGTGTAAAACTGTCTTACACCCGTTGTATGTGAACGTAAGAATCCATCACACCCGATCATCACGTGGTGCTTAGAAGCGACGAACTGTAGCAACGGTGCACAGTTAGGGGAGAACACTTCTTGAAATTTTGTAAGGGATCATCTTATTTACTACCGTCGTCCTAAGTAAACAAGATGCATAAACATGATAAACATCACATGCAATCAAATAGTGACATGATATGGCCAATATCATTTTGCTCCTTTTGATCTCCATCTTCGGGGCTCCATGATCATCATCGTCACCGGCATGACACCATGATCTCCATCATCATGATCTTCATCATCGTGTCTTCATGAAGTTGTCTCGCCAACTATTACTTCTACTACTATGGCTACCGGTTAGCAATAAAGTAAAGTAATTACATGGCGTTGTTCAATGACACGCAGGTCATACAATAAATAAAGACAACTCCTATGGCTCCTGCCGGTTGTCATACTCATCGACATGCAAGTCGTGAATCCTATTACAAGAACATGATCAATCTCATACATCACATATTATTCACCACATTCTTGTTGGCCATATCACATCACAAAGCATACCCTGCAAAAACAAGTTAGACGTCCTCTAATTGTTGTTGCATGTTTTACGTGGCTGCTATGGGTTTCTAGCAAGAACGTTTCTTACCTACGCAAGACCACAACGTGATATGCCAATTGCTATTTACCCTTCATAAGGACCCTTTTCATCGAATCCGTTCCGACTAAAGTGGGAGAGACTGGCACCCGCTAGCCACCTTATGCACCAAGTGCATGTCAATCGGTGGAACCTGTCTCACGTAAGAGTACGTGTAAGGTCGGTCCGGGCCGCTTCATCCCACAATACCGTCGAAACAAGATTGGACTAGTAACGGTAAGCATATTGAACAACATCAACGCCCACAACTACTTTGTGTTCTACTCGTGCAAAGAATCTACGCAATAGACCTAGCTCATGATGCCACTGCTGGGGAACGTAGCAGAAATTCAAAAATTTTCCTACGAAACACCAAGATCTATCTATGGAGAGACCAGCAACAAGTAGAAAGAGAGTGCATCTACATACCCTTGTAGATCGCTAAGCGGAAGCGTTCAAGTGAACGGGGTTGATGGAGTCGTACTCGTCGTGATTCAGATCACCGATGATCAAGTGCCGAACGGACGGCACCTCCGCGTTCAACACACGTACAGCCCGGTGACGTCTCCCACGCCTTGATCCAGCAAGGAGAGAGGGAGAGGTTGAGGAAGACTCCATCCAACAGCAGCACAACGGCGTGGTGGTGGTGGAGGAGCGTGGCAATCCTGCAGGGCTTCGCCGAGCACCTACGGGAGAGGAGATGTGTCACGGGAGGGAGAGGGAGGCAACCAAAGGCCTTAGGTATGATTGCTCCTCCTTTTCCCCACTATATATAGGGCCAAGGGAGAGGGGGGAGGCGCAGCCTTGCCCCCTCCTCCAAGGAAGGGGTGCGGCTAAGGATGGGGAGGAGTCCATCCTCCCCAAGGCACCTCGGAGGTGCCTTCCCCTTTAAGGACTCTCCCCTTTTTCCTTTATCTTGGCGCATGGGCCTCTAGGGGCTGGTGCCCTTGGCCCATGTAGGCCAAGGCGCACCCCCTACAGCCCATGTGGCCCCCCGGGGCAGGTGGCCCCACCCGGTGGGCCCCCGGGACCCTTCCGGTGGTCCCGGTACAATACCGATGACCCCGAAACTTGTCCCGATGGCCGAAATAGGACTTCCTATATATAAATCTTTACCTCCGGACCATTCCGGAGCTCCTCATGACGTCCGGGATCTCATCCGGGACTCCGAACAACATTCGGTAACCACATACAAGCTTCCTTTATAACCCTAGCGTCACCGAACCTTAAGTGTGTAGACCCTACGGGTTCGGGAGACATGCAGACATGACCGAGACGTTCTCCGGTCAATAACCAACAGCGGGATCTGGATACCCATGTTGGCTCCCACATGTTCCACGATGATCTCATCGGATGAACCATGATGTCAAGGACTCAATCGATCCCGTATACAATTCCCTTTGTCTAGCGGTATTGCACTTGCCCGAGATTCGATCGTCGGTATCCTTATACCTTGTTCAATCTCGTTACCGGCAAGTCTCTTTACTCGTTCCGTAACACATCATCCCGTGATCAACTCCTTGGTCACATTGCGCATATGATGATGTCCTACCGAGTGGGCCCAGAGATACCTCTCCGTTTACACGGAGTGACAAATCCCAGTCTCGATCCGCATAAAACAATAGATACTTTCGGAGATACCTGTAGTGCACCTTTATAGTCACCCAGTTACGTTGTGACGTTTGATACACTCAAAGCACTCCTACGGTATCCAGGAGTTACACGATCTCATGGTCGAAGGAAGAGATACTTGACATTGGCAAAGCTCTAGCAAATGAACTACACGATCTTTGTGCTATGCTTAGGATTGGGTCTTGTCCATCACATCATTCTCCTAATGATGTGATCCCGTTATCAACGACATCCAATGTCCATAGCCAGGAAACCATGACTATCTGTTGATCACAACGAGCTAGTCAACTAGAGGCTCACTAGGGACATATTGTGGTCTATGTATTCACACGTGTATTACGATTTCCGGATAATACAGTTATAGCATGAATAAAAGACAATTATCATGAACAAGGAAATATAATAATAATACTTTTATTATTGCCTCTAGGGCATATTTCCAACAAAATGTACCCAGCAAGACTTACATCAGAACTAACTACATATGCATCATTATCAACAAAGGGGATGGTGGGGTTTAACTGCAGCAAGCCAGCTTTGACTCGGTGGCTATCCTGAACTATGACTGCAAGTAACTCTTTTGAGGTGGCGCACACGAGTCCACATATTCACCATATCAATACACCACTATGGATCCGCACCCGTCTCCCTACGAGAATGCCATCCATAGCACTCACGCTTATCTTGCGTATTTTAGAGTATCCACTTTCACTTGTCTATGAACTATGCAAGGGGTCCAAGTTTCCATATCCGAGGAATCCGGCTATTCGAATAGATAATGATAACCCTGCAGGGGTGTACTTCTTCACACACGCTCTCGCCACTTACCGCCCTGTACACGTCATGTACCTCGGCAACCTTCAAGCGGAAGCCGGGCGAGGGAGTCGGCCACGACCTGACTAACCGAACAAGTCTCTAGTCCAGGTTTATCGCCTATTCGGGTTCCATCCGCAAGGAGATCCAGCCGGGGTGTCGCTCACGGCCCCAAACGATGTGAGCAGGGTTCCCAAGTCCACCATTCGGGTGCCACTTGGTACACCGGGCCACTGTGCCTAGTCTGTCCCAAGCCCACCTGTACCGGGTGCCACTTGGTAGACTACTAACACTACCTACAAACACCAGAAACTAGTTGCAACTCCTGGACAGAGATCAAGTTGATTAATAAGTCGAGAGAGCTTGGAGCGCCCGGAGCTCAATGTGTGGTAGTAACTGATCATGGATCACAAACACAGAACTCAGTTCCTGAGGACGACTGCAATGAGACAACCCACCATGTACTCCTACATGGCCTCTCACCGCTACCTTTACCAAATCGTGTTCACACACTTAGCTCACACACAGTAGGACATGTTCACACACCTCTGATTCATCCCCGATGAATCAGACCTGACTCAACTCTAAGCAGTAGCAGGCATGACAAACAAACATGAATGAGTAGGCACAACAGGGCTCAAACAACTCCTACTCATGCTAGTGGGTTTCATCTATTTACTGTGGCAATGACAGGTCATGCAAAGGATAAAGGGGTTCAGCTACCGCAACAAGTAACAATTGAATCGTTGTTGTCCTAATGCATTAAAAGAGAGCAGGAGCGAGAGAGTAGGATTGTATCGGAATGAACAAGGGGGTTTTGCTTGCCTGGCACTTCTGAAGATAACATTGAGTCTTCATCAGTGTCAACGATCACATCATCGGTACGACGTCTATCGAGGGGGAACAACACCGGCAAATACAGAAGAAACACGATCAATGCAATGCACAATATGATGCATGCTATGACATGGCAATATGAATGTGTTTTGAGCTAATGCAACTAGCAACAGATTAAATGAAGTTGGTTTGAATAAAAGATTCAAATTCAAACTCCATATGTGATTATTTAAATGCCATTTAATTGAATTGTCCTAAACAGTGGTCATAAGTTGTTCTAACATGCATGAAAATGGTACAGATGGATAGATTGGATTTTTCTGATGATTTTTCATATATAAATTATTTAATTTGGAGTTACGGTTGAATTTCTATGAATTTTAGAAGTTTTAGGCATTTTCTGGAATTTCCTGAATATTAATAATTCCAGTAATTCATTAATGCGTCAGCCTGACGTCAGTGTGACGTCAGCAGGTCAACAGGGGCTGGTCCGGTCAAACCTGACCAGTGGGGCCCACTGGTCAGTGACACACCGCTGGCATGAGTCACTGACGTGTGGGGCCGGTCAAAGGCCACGTCAGCAAGTCAAACTGACATGTGGGACCAGCTGGGTTAATAACTAATCTAAACATAACATTAAGTTAAACTAAACAGACACTGGGCCCACATGGCAGTGAAACAGTGGCTAAATAAGTTAGAAAAAAACTAAACTAATTAACAGGGGGCTGGCCCCACCTGTCATCGACCCAGGGGAGGTCAAGCCCCTGGTCAACAGGGCCTAACCCGCCGGCGGTTCGTCGCCGGTGGCAACAGGCGCGGCGGAGGGCTCGGGCTCGCTCCTCCGGCGTCCAAATGGACGGAGGAGAGAGGCTACGGAGAGCTGGAGCTCACCCGCGCCCGTTTCAGCAAGCAGCAGCAGCTAGGGCGACCGGAGACGATGGCCTCGAGCTCGGCAGCGGCGGCCGGAGCTCGGGCGTGCTCGGGTTCGGCGTTACACGGCACGGCGAGATCAGCTGAGGGGCTCTACGGGTTACTGGGGTCATCAGGAGCACTCGGAGGCAACGAGCGCAGGTGGAGGAGCTCGGGAGCACGAAGCTCACCGGCCATGGCGAACGGCGGCTTCGGGTGCTCGTGGGGCGGCGGCTACAGGGCGCGCGCGCGAGAGAGAGGTGAGGGGAAACGACGGCAAGCTCGCAGGGAGGCAGCAGGGTGGCTCAGTGGGCTCGGAGACGCGCCAGACGTCGCGAATCGACGGCGGTGAGCTTCGGTGGCCGGCGACGGGAACGGCGATGGTGGCGATGTTGCAGCGCGTCCGGGACCTCGTGGCTCGGTGGAGAGGAAGAAGGGGTCGAGGCGGAGCCTCTGGGCTAGTCGGGGAAGCGAGGGAGGCCCGGTGGCCGTGGTGGCAGTGGACGGCGGCGACGAGCGCGCTCGGGCGCGAGAGGGGGAGAGCAGAGAAGGGAGAAGGGGTCGGGAGAGAGTGAGAGGGAGGAGCGAGGGGGCTGCGGGCGTATCCAGACGCGTCGGGGCGCCTCGGTGGCAAGCAGGAGGTGGCCAGAGCAGGGTGGAGGTGGCGCGCGCGGCGGCGTCGCGGTGTCCGTCCTCCTGGCAGAGAGGAAGACGACAGGGGGGTAGCGGTGGCGGGCTGGGCCGGCCAGCTGCAGTGCTGGGCCGGTTTGGCTACCAGGTGAGCGCCAGGTAGGCTTCTGCTCCTTTTTTAATTTTTCTGTTCTGTTTATTTTTATTTAATCTTTTGCCACTGTTTTGAATTTAAAATAATTCAAACAATGCCAAAAGCTCCTCTGAATATTTTTATTTTGCTAGATGGACTTTTCCAAAAGCTCATAAAATATTTCAGGG
>NC_041387.1:472602892-472649958 GCF_002162155.2 Triticum dicoccoides
TTATATGAATATAATTCAAATTCAGATAGCTAATGATTTAAATTCAAAGTCCCAAAAATGGCCAGCCCGCTACCGCTACCCCCCTGTCGTCTTCCTCTCTGCCAGGCCGGTTTGGCTACCAGGTGAGCGCCAGGTAGGCTTCTGCTCCTTTTTTAATTTTTCTGTTCTGTTTATTTTTATTTAATCTTTTGCCACTGTTTTGAATTTAAAATAATTCAAACAATGCCAAAAGCTCCTCTGAATATTCTTATTTTGCTAGATGGACTTTTCCAAAAGCTCATAAAATATTTCAGGGGTATTTGAAATTATATTCTAGTTATATGAATATAATTCAAATTCAGATAGGTAATGATTTAAATTCAAAGTCCCAAAAATAAATCCTTAAAAATGTTCAATATTTTTGGTTTGGATCAAAACCCTTGCCAAAAATATTAAACATCTAAGAAGAGCATTTTGGAACAATGAATGAGATTTTAGGGTTTTTGTCCTTCTTTTATTTAGGGTTTTGAGGCTTCTAAATTCCTCAGTTCAAGTTTCAAAATTTTAAACATGATGCCCAGATGGAAGCAAGCATAGGTCAGGTCAGAACTAGGGATGTGACAACTCACCCCCACTAAACAAGAATCTCGACCCGAGATTCAAGTGTAGGGTAAGACGATGGGGAACGCGACCTAACACAATTTTCACGATCCAGGTTGCCTTTCATAAGAACATTGATTCGATCACCATCATTGTCTTGATGTCTTGCTCCGGGAACTCCAACCAACATGACAACGAGAGGAGAAGGGAACTCTAGAAGGATCAATCTTCTCGAAGGTCAATCAACTCGGGATTAACTCACAGAATGAGGCAGAACAAAATCTCTCGAATTGAGACACGAAGCACACATCTAGAGAGATGGAGTGGAACAGACGACGAGGTTCACTAGGTAGACAACAATTCCACACCTAAGAAGGTGGTAAACGATTGTCAATCGTAGCGAGGAGTTGAGTTGCCATGATACCACAACAGGGCACCTTAGGGAAGGTGACTTGTGGAAATATCCCCTTAAGTGGCAAAAAGAATTACCTTTGATTCAGAGATCATTGAAACTCTTTATACCAGCCTAAGGAAAATCTCGAGCGATCGTTTGGAGGGGTTCGGTAGAATGGCATACTCGGACTTGGATGATGTGGATTACCTTGTTGAAGACAACATAATGGATGAATTTGCTTATCACCGGAAATGGAAGAGACCCGTGGTAGAATGGCACATTGGCGGTACAAGCTGGGAACAAAATGCAAATGCTGGGAATGATTCTGGTAACTGGGGAAGAACCCAACAATAGAGAGTGAATTCACTGTTTGAAAAGGTCATAGCATTGCCGAGGAAACTGAGAGGAATCCCAGTTAGTGCCGATGATAACACGTAGCGCTTGTGCGTGCTCTCAAGAACTTGAGCATTTCCACAATCATCAGGATTTTATCAACATCCGTGTCAAGGGTGCTGACAACACAACATACTACCATGATGAATAGCGATGGACGATGCAGATACAAAGGAGGATAACACTTTCTCAGATTTCACCTTAGCGAGGCCAAGGAACCAAAATCTGCATGATCGACCGAGAGACATTTAGCACTCGGCTTCTAATGTTCTCCTTGACGTGCTAGTGTATACCATTCATAGATATGGTTTGATAACTAGAACATCAAGTAAAGGTCGGACTTCGGGAGCAATAGAATCCATAAGGAACAGTTACGGAGGTAAATCCTACGAAATCCTTATGGGGAGGTGGCCAACTTCCTCAAACAAGATACTACAATAATAGGTCTTCCGGCTGGGTGTGTTGGCCACGACATCCACTTTACCGGTTATCGAGGGACCAATATTATAGTTCTTGGGAAATGTTCCAACCGTCATATCTGCCTGAGATTCAGATCTGGTTGGTGTCAGGATATTCCAGACTCATCGAGTCCAGGAAGAAAAATGAAAGTTTGCAACACAAATCGACGAAATGACGTTGCGAGATTCTCGGGAAATGAACTACGATAGCAAGCTCCAAAACATGAGCTGGTTCTGCTACACACATGTGAACATGTTGTCCCAGACAAGCATGACCACATGGTAGTCTTATAATAAAACACTACCGAGTTCTGGTTGGGAACCATCATCGAGGATATCGAAGTCTTGTGCACTTAAATTAGACTTCTTTACCTAGAACAAGTCAATCAGTGGCTTGCTGTGCTAGGAACACATATAGAATGGAGGCGGCCAACCTACCAAACCATAGAATACTTCGCACATATGCATGACCAACTTGGGATGATTCCAGAGGAGCAAAAACAAACTTTCTCGAATTCACGGCGGCAACTTACATCAAATGCACGTGAATCAAAGGAAGTCACTTCTTTCATCCAACATACACTTCATGAACGGGGCATGAAGAAAATGCTTATACAAGTTTCCAACACTAGCTTAATGTTCAACAAAATCATGGAGGAGATAAGGATGTTGTCAATGGACTCCACAACAATTCATCCAGGTTTCCATATAAGAGGATTTCCATAGTTAAGTGAACACGGTGATAGCATTGGTCAGACCAAAGAATATAATGGTGTATGCTCGGGGAAAACCACGAGTAAGACAACATTACGAGCATCGTTGGTTCTGACTTGATTTGACGATAGCCCACACTCAAATCAAAGGATTGATAAGACAATAGGTCCAGCAACTGATCACAGGGACCAACCAATGAAGATATCATCTTTCTTGAAAACACACCAATACCAGGATATCCCTTTGAAATGAACTAAGTTAGGTAAGCTTTTATCTTCCAACTCTCCAAGTTGTCGTTTAGCTTAACCAACTAGCTCAGAGGTATCCAACACGAGTTCTTGGAGAAAAGGTGGTTTACAGGAATAAACCAACTTGATCACGAGCTCAACATAACAGTCAGGTGACAACCTGGTGATACTTTCAAGAAGATATTCGGAAAATCACGAACCACCGGTATGTTACTAAGCTTGAGAACAATCCTGTTTTTCAGGGAAAACGAGATGATCGAATAAGCGAGGGATTGGCACAATCCTAACTCATTGATCGAAGTGTGCACCAGAAATATGGACTAGGTAGCACGATCAACCTTAGGGTGATGATTCAACAATCAACACGCTAAGAATGAAATTATTGTCCTTTAACTACCAAGCAACAAGGTTGCTAGGAGTATTGATTTCACACATCATGATTCACTTGTCGACATTCCGGTTACAATAACACAGGAACCGAGGAATGAACAATGATGGCAAGAAGTATCACTGTACCAAGAGTTCATAGGGTGGTGTGCAATTCCTATAACATTCCCGATAAGAAGATGGTAATACTCCAAGGTAGAGCAGAACAAAAGTTGAATTAGTAATTTGATCTGCGAAGCACAATTGCTTTGACCCAATCCTAGATATGGATGAGGTACTGGAGTTTGTTTCTCCTAGTCATTCCGGAATAGAATGGCTTGACAGACCACAAGAGTAATAGGCATCGATGAACGAATGCACACATAATCTTGACTATCAACTGATAGACGAGGGTCAGAAGACAACTAAAGAGGGACAACTCAAGGGAACATACGATTTTCCGAGTTGTGGATGCATGGTTTAGCATGTCGAACGAAATTCAACATATTTCTTCCGGATAACCCATGCAGAAGGGTAGAACTGGCAGAGCCACAATATAGTATGGAGAACCTATCGAGAGCACTCCTGTTGTGATATTTCAGTTCAACGAGGAACTTCTGCCATAAGTAGTTCATGGTATTTGGAAGAAGAAGATACCACAGACTTCAAGGACTATCGCAAAGGTTACTAATATCCTAAAGGAACTAGCAAACACTATCAACATGAAGTAAGTAGAGTGAATCTCGGGTTCAAAACCCAGGGGTAGAATACCTACTACTAAGTAGCATCACAGAATGCTTTCGAGAATAAAGGCCAGAATCATCGCAGTAGGATACAAATCATGGCTAGACCACTAGATGATCCCCTGAGACACCTAGGGTCATAATAATAACTCCAACATAATTGTCAAGGCAATAGAATACCTCAACTCAACAATTAGTGTGATTGAGCTGGCATAAAGGAACATCGAAACCAGAGGGAAAGGATTTGCAAATGCATCAGACTCTTTGGAGACCTGGGATGACTCGGACAGCATAACGGCTGTAAATGCTCAAAAAGATTTGAGACATTCACAAAAATGGTGGCATAACCACTCAGAAGCACAATATCAAGGTTTCGAGATCAACTATGAACATACAGAAGATAGTAGGAGCTGAACTGAGGCTTAAATCCAATAATCTTATAAGTCTACGGATTAGTAACACGTGATCCTGATAGAAAGAAGAGATAGCCTAGTTCTTAATCCCCGTAGGAAAGATAAGATGACTCAGATCAGAAGGGCATGAGGTATAAGGAATAAAAAGAGCCTTACGTTCCATCCCACAATCAATTCCCTTATATAACTAAAGCATTTCTAGACTCAACTTCGACCAGTTTGGCTTGGTAATCCTACAGGCAGTCAAGCTCTGATACCAACGCTGTCAGGACCCCGACTCAATGCCACATCGATCTAGCATGTAACACCTCATATCACTTTGCGGCTTCACGCACGGTATTCCCACGGGTGTCGCCTTACCTTTGCCCGGGACCGTTTGCGCCTTTTGGCACACGTATATGATAGTGTCGCTAGCATCCATATGATAAGGAGCCCGGGCTGACATGGCTAGTCGTAAACCCAAAGTGGCGCAAACTTACAGGGACAGGCATCCGTGACCCAGCATCGAACGTGTCGGTCATCAGCGAGTGAATCCAGGCTGTAGCACTGGGCTAGCAGGACTCCGGTGAACCGGGCTGTAGCGGGCTAACAAGACTCCGGTATCCATCGCGTGACATTTCCCCGAAGGGACAGACACAGGAACGAAGAAGGACACATGCCGGCCAGCCTAAGTGTTCCGGAGCAGTAGCAAGCTACCGTGGCTCGGTGGAAACACTAGGAGACATTTCCCGGTAAGAGAGGCTACTAAAGATAAACAACTAGATAGTCAGATCCCACACATACCAAGCATTTCAATAACATACACACAATATGCTCGATATGTGCAATACAACATGGCATCACAAAATGACTCTACGACTCAAGTAGTCATTCAATAGGCTCCGAGGAGCGAGATATTACAAACATGGGTCTCATGACCCAACAATCAGAGCATACAAGTCAAAGCACATGCGGAAGCTATGATGTCTGAGTACAGACATCTATAAATGAAAAAGGCTGAGAAGCCTGACTATCTACCAGATCCTGCCGAGGGCACAAGATCGTAGCTGAGGTAACAAGCTAAACGTCGAAGTCCAAGCGGAACTACTAGTGAGACTGAAGTCTCTCTGCAAAAACATAAAATAGGCAAACGTGAGTACAAATGTACCCAGCAAGACTTACATCAGAACTAACTACATATGCATCATTATCAACAAAGGGGATGGTGGGGTTTAACTGCAGCAAGCCAGCTTTGACTCGGTGGCTATCCTGAACTACGACTGCAAGTAACTCTTTTGAGGTGGCGCACACGAGTCCACATATTCACCATATCAATACACCACTATGGATCCGCTCCCGTCTCCCTACGAGAACGCCATCCATAGCACTCACGCTTATCTTGCATATTTTAGAGTATCCACTTTCACTTGTCTATGAACTATGCAAGGGGTTCGAGTTTCCATATCCGAGGAATACGGCTATTCGAATAGATAATGATAACCCTGCAGGGGTGTACTTCTTCACACACGCTCTCGCCACTTACCGCCCTGTACACGTCATGTACCTCGGCAACCTTCAAGCGGAAGCCGGGCGAGGGAGTCGGCCACGACCTGACTAACCGAACAAGTCTCTAGTCCAGGTTTATCGCCTATTCGGGTTCCATCCACAAGGAGATCCAGCCGGGGTGTCGCTCACGGCCCCAAACGATGTGAGCAGGGTTCCCAAGTCCACCATCCGGGTGCCACTTGGTACATCAGGCCACTGTGCCTAGTCTGTCCCAAGCCCACCTGTACCGGGTGCCACTTGGTAGACTACTAACACTACCTACAAACACCAGAAACTAGTTGCAACTCCTGGACAGAGATCAAGTTGATTAATAAGTCGAGAGAGCTTGGAGCGCCCGGAGCTCAATGTGTGGTAGTAACTGATCATGGATCACAAACACAGAACTCAGTTCCTGAGGACGACTGCAATGAGACAACCCACCATGTACTCCTACATGGCCTCTCACCGCTACCTTTACTAAATCGTGTTCACACACTTAGCTCACACACAGTAGGACATGTTCACACACCTCTGATTCATCCCCGATGAATCAGACCTGACCCAACTCTAAGCAGTAGCATGCATGACAAACAAACAAGAATGAGTAGGCACAACAGGGCTCAAACAACTCCTACTCATGCTAGTGGGTTTCATCTATTTACTGTGGCAATGACAGGTCATGCAAAGGATAAAGGGGTTCAGCTACCGCAACAAGTAACAATTGAATCGTTGTTGTCCTAATGCATTAAAAGAGAGCAGGAGCGAGAGAGTAGGATTGTATCGGAATGAACAAGGGGGTTTTGCTTGCCTGGCACTTCTGAAGATAACATTGAGTCTTCATCAGTGTCAACGATCACATCATCGGTACAACGTCTATCGAGGGGGAACAACACCGGCAAATACAGAAGAAACACGATCAATGCAATGCACAATATGATGCATGCTATGACATGGCAATATGAATGTGTTTTGAGCTAATGCAACTAGCAACAGATTAAATGAAGTTGGTTTGAATAAAAGATTCAAATTCAAACTCCATATGTGATTATTTAAATGCCATTTAATTGAATTGTCCTAAACAGTGGTCATAAGTTGTTCTAACATGCATGAAAATGGTACAGATGGATAGATTGGATTTTTCTGATGATTTTTCATATATAAATTATTTAATTTGGAGTTACGGTTGAATTTCTATGAATTTTAGAAGTTTTAGGCATTTTCTGGAATTTCCTGAATATTAATAATTCCAGTAATTCATTAATGCGTCAGCCTGACGTCAGTGTGACGTCAGCAGGTCAACAGGGGCTGGTCCGGTCAAACCTGACCAGTGGGGCCCACTGGTCAGTGACACACCGCTGGCATGAGTCACTGACGTGTGGGGCCGGTCAAAGGCCACGTCAGCAAGTCAAACTGACATGTGGGACCAGCTGAGTTAATAACTAATCTAAACATAACATTAAGTTAAACTAAACAGACACTGGGCCCACATGGCAGTGAAACAGTGGCTAAATAAGTTAGAAAAAAACTAAACTAATTAACAGTGGGCTGGCCCCACCTGTCATCGACCCAGGGGAGGTCAAACCCCTGGTCAACAGGGCCTAACCCGCCGGCGGTTCGTCGCCGGTGGCAACAGGCGCGGCGGAGGGCTCGGGCTCGCTCCTCCAGCGTCCAAATGGACGGAGGAGGGCGGCTACGGAGAGCTGGAGCTCACCCGCGCCCGTTTCAGCAAGCAGCAGCAGCTAGGGCGGCCGGAGACGATGGCCTCGAGCTCGGCAGCGGCGGCCGGAGCTCGGGCGTGCTCGGGTTCGGCGTTACACGGCACGGCGAGATCAGCTGAGGGGCTCTACGGGTTACTGGGGTCATCAGGAGCACTCGGAGGCAACGAGCGCAGGTGGAGGAGCTCGGGAGCACGAAGCTCACCGGCCATGGCGGACGGCGGCTTCGGGTGCTCGTGGGGCGGCGGCTACAGGGCGCGCGCGCGAGAGAGAGGTGAGGGGAAACGACGGCAAGCTCACAGGAAGGCAGCAGGGTGGCTCTGTGGGCTCGGAGACGCGCCAGACGTCGCGAATCGACGGCGGTGAGCTTCGGTGGCCGGCGACGGGAACGGCGATGGTGGCGACGTTGCAGCGCGTCCGGGACCTCGTGGCTCGGTGGAGAGGAAGAAGGGGTCGAGGCAGAGCCTCTGGGCTAGTCGGGGAAGCGAGGGAGGCCCGGTGGCCGTGGTGGCAGTGGACGGCGGCGACGAGCGCGCTCGGGCACGAGAGGGGGAGAGCAGAGAAGGGAGAAGGGGTCGGGAGAGAGTGAGAGGGAGGAGCGAGGGGGCTGCGGGCGTATCCAGACGCGTCGGGGCGCCTCGGTGGCAAGCAGGAGGTGGCCAGAGCAGGGTGGAGGTGGCGCGCGCGGCGGCGTCGCGGTGTCCGTCCTCCTGGCAGAGAGGAAGACGACAGGGGGGTAGCGGTGGCGGGCTGGGCCGGCCAGCTGCAGTGCTGGGCCGGTTTGGCTACCAGGTGAGCGCCAGGTAGGCTTCTGCTCCTTTTTTAATTTTTCTGTTCTGTTTATTTTTATTTAATCTTTTGCCACTGTTTTGAATTTAAAATAATTCAAACAATGCCAAAAGCTCCTCTGAATATTTTTATTTTGCTAGATGGACTTTTCCAAAAGCTCATAAAATATTTCAGGGTTATTTGAAATTATATTCTAGTTATATGAATATAATTCAAATTCAGATAGCTAATGATTTAAATTCAAAGTCCCAAAAATAAATCCTTAAAAATGTTCAATATTTTTGGTTTGGATCAAAACCCTTGCCAAAAATATTAAACATCTAAGAAGAGCATTTTGGAACAATGAATGAGATTTTAGGGTTTTTGTCCTTCTTTTATTTAGGGTTTTGAGGCTTCTAAATTCCTCAGTTCAAGTTTCAAAAATTTAAACATGATGCACAGATGGAAGCAAGCATAGGTCAGGTCAGAACTAGGGATGTGACAATGGGTTCTAGCAAAACTGTGGAATAAAACTTTTTTTCTCTTCGATCGGCGGATGCTGGAACGAATGAAACTTAAGGCTTAAGCAGCGCAGAGAGCATCGGCGCTGCGTATACCTGGCCATGTGAAGCCCGGCCCGGCCCGAAAAAGTCTGACCTGGCTGTAAGTGCATCTAGTGTCCCTTAGTGATTTTGGTGTATTGAAGACTTATAGGTTAAGGGATTAATGTGTTTATAAGTGTACATAGGTCTATAAGTCTATAAGGAGTTTGATATTTACAGAGAAAGTCGACCCTTAAAAATGAAATTCTTCGACTGAAGACTTTGTTATTCTGAAGACTTTGAAAGTGAAGAAATTGGTGTGTCCGTGAAGACTTGATATTCATGCGAGGAATATGAAGCTTGAAGACTTTCGTTTTCATAGTTTTGTTTTTCTCTTTCTTCGGTCATAGGAAACACCGTACTGTTAAAGGGGGTCGAGGAAATACTAAGGAAAAATTTCCATGTGATGCTCAACTCAAAATCCTATACCTACCAATCCCTTCGAGTGAAGCCTTTGGAAATAGACAGAGACGAGGTTCTTCTGCTCGCTGAGAAATTTGTTCTGACTGAGGAGTTAGCAATTCGCCAGTGCGGATTGCCTACACAGTGAGGAACATGATAGCCCTGAGGAATTTGAGAGTCAAATTTCCGACCGTTGCTCTGCTGCGCGCCAGTTGTCCCAAAATATCTTATCCACCTAACGGTCATATCAGACAAGGGCATTTATGTCTTATCATGTCAGGCTACTCCCTAGGCTATAAATAGCCGCCCCCCTACAACCACTAGTTGGTTGGCTGCTCCAAAAGAAACTGACACTTGTCATTTGAGAGCAACCCATCCTCCGAGGACTTTGAGCGAAAATCATCAAGTGAGGAAAAACTCAAACCCAAACACCTACAAACCAAAGTGATTGAGCATCATTGAAGAGATTGATCCTGCGTGGATCTGACGCTTGTTACCTTTGAAGACTGTGCTTCTTCCAAATGGTTAGGCGTCATGGTCTAGAGCATCCAAGAGGAATTGTGGATGGCCGAGTGACCGAGTCTGTAAAGGTTTGGAAGTCGCCTGAAGACTTACCACGGGTGATTGGACGAGGTCTGTGTGACCTTAGTTCAAGGAGAATACGATGAGGACTTGGTGTCCTGAGCTGCGTGCTCAGCGACTGGGTGTCCGGGACTGTGTGTCCTCGAGTTTAAATACTCAGCCGCTCCAACCAGACGTACAACTGAGACAACAGTTGGAACTGGTCTACCAAATCATTGTCTTCACCAACCTTACTGGTTCTATTTCCTCAACTCTTTCATTTCCTCATTACTATATCGAGTGATTGTTCATATCTGTGTTTGAAGACTTTGACTAAAGACTTTCTCAATTTCCTCAGTTCAATTTCTTCAGTCTGTTTGTCTTCATCTTGTGTTATTCTGTGTTTACGCTTTCTGTACTATGTGCGTGTCTTCATTTCATCATGATGACCATGCCTGTATTCTGCTATGCTTACTTCTGAGTACTTATTCCGCTGCAAGTAGTTCTTCGCTAAGGAATTTCCTCACCGGCAAATTCTTCAGTGAAGAATTTATAAAAATCGCCTATTCATCCCCCTCTAGTCGATATAACGCACTTTCAATTGGTATCAGAGCAAGGTACTCCCTTGTTCTGTGTGATTTTGGTTTAACCACCTGGAGTTCTAATTATGTTGACCGCAGGTATGATCAAGGTCTCCGCTGGGTGTCCTACCTTCGATGGCACGGACTACCCCTACTGGAAGAATAAGATGTGAATGCATCTTGAAGCAATTGACAACGATCTCTGATACGTTGTGGAAAATGGTATTCCCTCAGTTACACCTTCCCTGAATGCTGCTGATGTGAAGAGATTCAAGCAACTCGATTCTCAAGCGAAGAATATCATATATGGTCATCTGAGTAAAGGGCAGTATGGTAGAGTGAGTGCTTTGGAAACTGCTAAGCTTATCTGGGATAGGCTCTCCAAAGTAAACGAAGGAGTCTCAACTCAACGTGACTCTCGTGTTAACGTTCTTCGCAATCTCTTCAACCGCTTAAAAAGACTTAACAATGAAAATATTCAGCAAACCTTCGATCGCCTCACTGATATCTCAAATGAGCTTCAAGCGCTCGGTGCCACTGACATCTCCGACCATGAGGTGGTGAAGAAATTGCCGAGATCACTTGATTCTTCATTTGACACTCTAGCACTGATGATTCAAGAGCGTGCTGATTACAAGTCACTAGATCCCGCTGATATCCTCGAGAGGCTAAATACTCATGAGTTCCAGCTTGCTGAAAAGAGATATCTCTATGGTTCAAGCTATGGCAAACCCCGTGCCCTGAAGGCCAAGGCTGTGTCTGAATCTGAATGTGAAGATTCTGGTAGTAGCCTTGGTGATCCTGAAGAATTGAGCCAGGAGTTAGCACTGCTCGTGAAGAAGTTCCAGAAGTTCTCAAGACGTGGTCGCTTTGGAAAATCCTCAAGGAGCAGTGATTCCTCATCAAGTGACTATAAGAGAAGGCTATGCCACAAATGCAAGAAGCCTGGTCACTACATTCAAGATTGTCCTCAGTGGGACAAGGAATTAAAGAAGAAGAAATACAAGGATTACAGTTCTGATGATGTCAAGAAGAAGAAGAAATCTTCAAAGTCTTCATCATCAAAATCCTCAAAGTCTTCATCTCACAAGAAGAGCAGCTCCAAGAAGGCTCGGGCATTCATTAGCAAGGAAATGGACTCTGAAGCTGAATCTGAGGAACATGAGGAAGAGGAGGCATCCGAGGAGTCTGAGTCAGGTGTGGCAAGTCTAGCTCTTGCTACCGCATTTGTCAGCAAGTCTATCTTCAACTCTGAAGAAAATGGCAACACCAACAACGCTGATGAAGATAATGATGACTACGCTCCCACCTATTGCTTCATCGCAAAGGGTGCCAAGGTAACAAAATACCCCTCCTCTGAATCTAGTGAGGATGAATCTGATGAAAATCTTAAGCCTAGCTACTCTAAACTTGCTAAGATTGCTGTGAAACAACAAAAGGCTATTGAAAAACTTCAAAACATGCTAGACAAAAGTGATGATATGTTGGGTGATGAAATGGACCGCACTAAAGACTTAACTGAAAATCTTCAGAGACTTCAGTCTAAGTTTGACAACCTTCAGAGTCATCATAAAACTCTCTTATCTGATCATGAGAAGCTTTCTTATGAATTCCTTCAAATAAAGCAAGATCTTGAGAAGCTAAGAGTGAGTTATGAAGATCTTCAAAAGGAGCGCGATTCATTACTTGCTCAACAAATCAGCGCTTCTCAGGAAGAATTTGTTCCTCCATGCTTAAAGTGCATTGACCGTGAATCTGCTAATTCTGCACCTGAATGTTCAAATGCTTCAACTGTTATAAATTCTTCACCTGTCTCTGCTATCACTAATTCCTCATCTGAGGACATTGCTAGTACTACTAATGATGCAGGGCTGAAGGAATTGTACACGACAGGCATGTACAAAAGCCTCAAAGGGCATCAGATTCTTTGTGATGTGCTCAAAAAGCAGATCCTCAACAGAAACCCTAGGAAAGAGAGTATTGCCTTTGAGAGGAAACTCAATGCTGATGGAACATATTGGAAGCCTGAGCAGTACCCCAAAACCTCATGGGTTGCTGCAAAGGGAACTCCAGTTGGTCCATCTAATTTATCTGGCTTTACATGTGAATCTCCTCATTCTTCTGATGAGTCATTTGACTCCAACTATAAACAGTTCAAAAATCAGAATGGTGAAGTATTTGCTAGATATGTTGGGACCAACTGCAGGAACGGTTCCCCTATGAAGAAAATCTGGGCCCCAAAAGTTATGTTGAAAGTCTTTAGGTGAATGTCCTCATGACACCACCTGTGAAGAACAGGAACCCCAGATCCAATTCTTCATATGGACCTAATTCTTCACTTTGATCAAATTCCTCAAATGGATCAAAGTCCTCATATGATCATCATCGTGCTAACAACTCTGTTTCGCAGGGTAGAGCTAAGGGCTATGAATATGCGCATTATTCTTCAAATCATTATGTTCATAAGTCCTCGAAGAATTTCTCTGCTTATTCATATGCTTACCCTAACCCCTCTTATGTGAAACGAAATGGATTGGCTTCTATGCCACCATTCTCATATGGAGCTCGTAGAGTGATGAACTCTTTTCCACCCCTTCAGATGTGGGTGGTGAAGAAAAAGAACTAATTTCTTCCGCAGGGTCAGGTCTCTAGACGCGCTTTAACGTCTGAAGAATTTGCTGGGGGCCTGGCAAAAATGCCTGAAAGGACGCAGGCGAATCATGATGAAATGAACTTTCATTTCACACGTCCTCACACTGCTTATCTGTGCTATTGCTTGATGAAATTGAACTGATGAATTTGGCATCATATTCTTCACTGATGAAGTATATGAGTTCGTAAGATGCACTAATTCATCTGCAGGATGATCAGCCCAAAGCAAATGAGTGGGTCCTCGATAGTGGATGTACAAATCACATGACTGGTGACAAGAACCTATTGATGGATGCTCCCTTATCACCGTCACATCTGAAGCACATCATCTTCGCTGACAAAGGCAAAAGTCAGGTATTGGGTCTAGGTAAGGTTGCGATCTCAAAGGATCGACACATGGACAAAGTCATGCTTGTCAAGTCCTTAGGATACGACGACATGTCTGTCTTAATGCTTTGTGATCTCGATATGGTTGTTGTCTTTGGAAGATATCGTTGTGTTGTGATCATGGAAGCTGACCATTCCAAAGTCTTCGAAGGCTTTAGGAGAGGAGATCTGTATATTGTTGATTTCTCTACAGGACCACACCCAGCCGTGTGCTTACTGGCAAAGGCTGGTTATGGCATGGACGACTTGGTCACGCTGGCATGAGGAATCTGAACACGCTTGCGAAGAAGAAGCGTGTCATTGGCATTGAGAATGTTAAATTCCTCAAGGATCACTTGTGTGGTGCCTGTGTAGCTGGAAAAATGACCAAGGCCAAGCATCCAGCAAAGACTGTCATGACCACTACTCGTCCATTCGAATTGCTTCACATGGATCTCTTTGGTCCTAATCATTATTCTGCTATTTCAAATGATGCATCTCTATATGGCTTTGTTATTGTTGATGACTATTCTCGTTACACATGGGTACACATTGTCACTTATAAACATGAAGTGCAGGAAATCTTCAAACGATTTTCCTCGTGGGCTTGAACCAACTTTGGTGTGAAGATCAAGCACATCAGAACTGACAATGGGACTGAGTTCAAGAATTCCGTTCTTGATGGCTATCTTGATGAACTTGGTATTACTCATGAGTTATCTGCTCCTTATACTCCTCAGCAGAATGGCGTCGTGGAGCGCAAGAATAGAACCCTCGCTGAAATGGCTCGCACTATGCTTGATGAATACAAGACGCCTCATCGTTTCTGGATTGAGGCAATTGATACTGCGTGCCATGTCATCAATCGGGTATATCTTCACAAATTCTTCAAGAAGACTGCCTATGAACTTCTCACTGACAAGAAACTCAATGTGAGTTATTTCAAAGTCTTTGGTGCTAAATGTTGGATTAGAGATCCTCATCACAATTCTAAATTTGCACCGAAAGCACATGAAGGTTTTATGCTTGGTTACATAAAGGACGTGCACCTACCGAGTCTTCAACAACGCTCTTCACAAGGTTGTTGAAACTGTAGATGTGCGGTTCGATGAAACTAATGGCTCGCAAAGAGAGCACCTACCTTCTGTGATAGATGAACCAGCACCTGAGGATTCTATCAAGTTCAAGGCTACCGAGGATGTCATTCCTACCGAAGAATCTACTGAAGAATTCATTCCAGAACACGAAGATCGTCGAGCTAATGCACCTGAAGACAATGCTGAAGAAAATGGTGCTGAAGAAAATGCTGATCAAGTTCCTCGACGGCAACCAGCTCATCCTCGCATTGCAAAAGAAGTGCAAGTTGAAAAGATCATCGATGACATTGAAGCACCAGGTCCTCTCACCCGCTCAAAAGCTTCACATTTATCTAACTTTTGTGGGCACTACACTTTTGTCTCTATCACAGAGCCCACTAAGGTAGATGAAGCATTTCTGGTGAAGGAAATATGCCCTAGAGGCAATAATAAAGTTATTATTTATTTCCTTATTTCATGATAAATGTTTACTATTCATGCTAGAATTGTATTAACCGGAAACATAATACATGTGTGAATACATAGACAAACATAGTGTCACTAGTATGCCTCTACTTGACTAGCTCGTGAATCAAAGATGGTTAAGTTTCCTAGCCATGGACAAAAGAGTTGTCATTTGATTAACGGGATCACATCATTAGGAGAATGATGTGATTGACTTGACCCATTCCGTTAGCCTTAGCACTTGATCATTTAGTATGTTGCTACTGCTTTCTTCATGACTTATACATATTCCTATGACTATGAGATTATGCAACTCCCGCTTACCGGAGGAACACTTTGTGTGCTACCAAACGTCACAACGTAACTGGGTGATTATAAAGGAGCTCTACAGGTGTCTCGGAAGGTACATGTTGGGTTGGCGTATTTCGAGATTAGGATTTGTCACTCCGATTATCGGAGAGGTATCTCTGGACCCACTCGGTAATGCACATCACTATAAGCCTTGCAAGCATTGCAACTAATGAGTTAGTTGCGGGATGATGTATTACGTAACGAGTAAAGAGACTTACCGGTAACGAGATTGAACTAGGTATTAAGATACCGACGATCAAATCTCGGGCAAGTAACATACCGATGACAAAGGGAACAACGTATGTTGTTATGCGGTTTGACCAATAAAGATCTTCGTAGAATATGTGGGAGCCAATATGAGCATCCAGGTTCCGCTATTGGTTATTGATCAGAGACATGTCTCGGTCATGTCTACATTGTTCTCAAACCCGTAGGGTCCGCACGCTTAAGGTTTCGATGACAGTTATATTATGAGTTTATGAGTTTTGATGTACCGAAGGAGTTCGGAGTCCCAGATGAGATCGGGGACATGACAAGGAGTCTCGAAATGGTCGAGACGTAAAGATCGATATACTGGACGACTATATTCGGACTTCGGAAAGGTTCCGAGTGATTCGGGTATTTTTTGGAGTACCGGAGAGTTATGGGAATACGTATTGTGCCTTATTGGGCCATACGGGAAAGAAGGAAAAGGGCCTCAAGGGTGGCCGCACCCCTCCCCTTGGTCTGGTCTGAATAGGACTAGGGAAGGGGGGCGCCCCCTTCCTTCCTTCTCCTTTTCCCTTCCTCTTTTCCTATTCCATATGGGAGGTGGAATCCTACTAGGACTAGGGAGTCCTAGTAGGACTCCACACTTGGTGCGCCCCCTCCTAGGGCCGGCCTCCTCCTCCCTTGCTCCTTTATATACGGGGGCAGGGGCACCCCATAGACACACAAGTTGATCTTCGTGATCGTTCCTTAGCCGTGTGCGGTGCCCCTCTCCACCATATTCCACCTCGGTAATATCGTTGCGGTGCTTAGGCGAAGCCCTGCGTTGATAGAACATCATCATCGGCACGACGGAACTCATCCCCGACACCCTGCTGGATCGGAGTCCGGGGATCGTCATCGAGCTGAACGTGTGCTGAACTCGGAGGTGTCGTACGTTCGGTGCTTGGATTGGTCGGATCGTGAAGACGTACGACTACATCAACCGTGTTGTCATAACGCTTCCGCTTTCGGTCTACGAGGGTACGTGGACACACTCTCCCCTCTCATTGCTATGCATCACCATGATCTTGCGTGTGCGTAGGAAATTTTTGAAATTACTGCGTTCCCCAACAGTGGCATCCGAGCCAGGTTTTATGCGTAGATGTTATATGCACGAGTAGAACACAAGTGAATTGTGGGCGATACAAGTCATACTGCTTACCAGCATGTCATACTTTGGTTCGGCGGTATTGTTGGATGAAGCGGCCGGACCGACATTACGCGTACGCTTACGCGAGACTGGTTCTACCGACATG
The DNA here is from genome assembly GCF_002162155.2 of Triticum dicoccoides. Classification (NCBI taxonomy): domain Eukaryota; kingdom Viridiplantae; phylum Streptophyta; class Magnoliopsida; order Poales; family Poaceae; genus Triticum; species Triticum dicoccoides. The sequence goes on from NC_041387.1 coordinate 472,619,769, forward strand.
CTTTGCACGCAGGTGGCTGGCGGGTGTCAGTTTCTCCAACTTTAGTTGAACCGAGTGTGGCTACGCCCGGTCCTTGCGAAGGTTAAAACAATACTAACTTGACGAACTATCGTTGTGGTTTTGATGCATAGGTAAGAACGGTTCTTGCTCAGCCCGTAGCAGCCACGTAAAACTTGCAACAACAAAATAGAGGACGTCTAACTTGTTTTTGCAGGGCATGTTGTGATGTGATATGGTCAAGACGTGATGAGATATAAGTTGTTGTATGAGATGATCATGTTTTACTGAAGTTATTGGCAACTGGCAGAAGCCCTATGGTTGTCTCTTTGTTGCATAAGATGCAAGTGCCAAATAATTGCTTTACTTTATCGCTATATGATAGCAATAGTTGCAAGAGCAATAGTTGGCGAGACGACCATGTGATGACACATTGATATAGATCAAGATGATGAAGATCATGGTGTCGTGCCGGTGACGATAGAGATCATGACAGTACTTTGGAGATAGAGATCAAAGGCGCAAGATGATCATGGCCATATCATGTCACATATTTTGATTGCATATGATGTTTATCTATTATACATCTTATTTTGCTTAGTTCGGCGATAGCATTTTAAGATGATCTCTCACTAATTATCAAGAAGTGTTCTCCCTGAGTATGCACCATTGTGAAAGTTCTTCGTGCTGAGACACCACATGATGATCGGGTGTGATAGGCTCTACGTTCAAATACAACGGGTGCAAAACAGTTGCACACGCGGAATACTCATGTTAAACTTGACGAGCCTAGCATATAACAGATATGGCCTCGGAACACGGAGACCGAAAGGTCGAGCGTGAATCATATAGTAGATATGATCAACATAGTGATGTTCACCATTGAAAACTACTCCATCTCACGTGATGATCGGACATGGTTTAGTTGATTTGGATCACGTGATCACTTAGATGACTAGTTCTTAAGTAATATGATTAATTGAACTTAAATTTATCATGAACTTAGTCCTGGTAGTATTTTGCAAATTATGTTGTAGATCAATAGCTTGCGTTGTTGCTTTCATATGTTTATTTTGATATGTTCCTAGAGAAAATTGTGTTGAAAGATGTTAGTAGCAATGATGCGGATTGGATCCGTGATCTGAGGTTTATCCTCATTGCTGCACAGAAGAATTATGTCCTTAATGCACTGCTAGGTGACAGACCTATTGCAGGAGCAGATGCAGACGTTATGAACATTTGTCTAGCTCAATATGATGACTACTTGATAGTTTAATGCACCATGCTTAACGGCTTAGAATCGGGACTTCAAAGACGTTTTGAACGTCATGGACCATATGAGATGTTCCAGGAGTTGAAGTTAATATTTCAAGCAAATACCCGAGTTGAGAGATATGAAGTCTCCAACAAGTTCTATAGCTAAAAGATGGAGGAGAATCGCTCAACTAGTGAGCAAGTGCTTAGATTGTCTGAGTACTACAATCGCTTGAATCAAGTGGGAGTTAATCTTCCAGATAAGATAGTGATTGGCAGAGTTCTCTAGTCATCATCACCAAGTTACTGGAACTTCGTGATGAACTATAATGCAAGGGATGACGAAAACGATTCCCGAGCTCTTCGTGATGCTGAAATCAACGAAGGTAGAAATCAAGAAAAGAGCATAAAGTGTTGATGATTGACAAGAACACTAGTTTCAAGAAAAGGGCAAAGGGAAAGAAAGGGAACTTCAAGTAGAATGACAAGCAAGTTGTCAGTACCGCGAAGAAGCCCAAATATGGACCAAAGCCTGAAACTGAGTGATTATACTGCAAAGGAAATGGTCACTAGAAGCGGAAATGCCCTGAATATTTGGTGGATAAGAAGGATGGCAAAGTGAACAAGGGTATATTTGATATACATGTTATTGATGTGTACTTTACTAGTGTTTATAGTAGCCCCTGAGTATTTGATACTTGTTCGGTTGCTAAATATTAGTAACTCAAAACAGGAAGTTACAGAATAAACAGAGACTAGTTGAAGGGGAAGTGACGATGAGTGTTGGAAGTGGTTCCAAGATTGATATGATCATCATCGCACACTCCCTATACTTTCGGGATTAGTGTTAAACCTAAATAAATGTTATTTGGCGTTTGCGTTGAGAATGAATATGATTTGATCATGTTTATTACAATACGGTTATTCATTTAAAGTCAAAGAATAATTGTTGTTCTGTTTACATGAATAAAACCTTCGATGGTCATACACCCAATGAAAATAGTTTGTTGGATCTCGATCGTAGTAATACACATATTCATAATATTGATGCCAAAAGATGCAAAGTTGATAATGATAGTGCAACTTATTTGTGGCACTGCCGTTTGGGTCATATCGGTGTAAAGCGCATGAAGAAACTCCATAAAGATGGATTTTTGGAATCTCTTGGTTATGAATCATTTGATGCTTGTGAACCATGCCTTTTGGGCAAGATGACTAAAACTCCATTCTCCAGAACAATGGAACGAGCTACTGACTTGATGGAAATAATACATACCGATGTATACATTCCAATGAGTGTTGATGCTCGTGGCGGGTATCGTTATTTCCTGACCTTCACAAGATGAATTGAGCAGATATGAGTATATCAACTTAATGAAGCACAAGTCTGAAACATTTGAAAAGTTCAAAGAATTTCAGAGTGAAGTGGAGAATGATCGTAACAAGAAAATAAAGTTTCTGCAATTTGATCGCGGAGACAAATATTTGAGTTACGAGTTTGGTCTTCAATTAAAACAATGTGGAATAGTTTCACAAACTCATGCCACCTGGAACACCACAGCTTAATGGTGTGTCCGAATGTCATAACAATACTTTATTGGATATAGTGCAATCTATGATGTCTCTTACCGATTTACCACTATCGTTTTGGGGTTATGCATTAAAGACAGCTGCATTCACTTTAAATAGGGCACCATCAAAATCCGTTGAGACGACGCCTTATGAACTGTGGTTTGGCAAGAAACCAAAGTTGTCGTTTCTTAAAAGTTTGGGGCTGCGATGCTTATGTGGAAAAGTTTCAACCTGATAAGCTCGAACCCAAATCGGAGAAGTGCATCTTCATAGAATACCCAAAGGTAACTATTGGGTACACCTTCTATCACAGATCCTAAGGCAAGTTATTCGTTGCTAAGATGGATCCTTTCTAGAGAAGAAGTTTCTCTCGAAAGAAGTGAGTGGGAGGAAAGTAAGAGCTTGATAAGGTAATTTGTACCTTCTCCCGAATTGTAAAGTAGTTCATCACAGAAATCAGTTCCAGTGATTCCTACACCAATTAGTGAGGAAGCTAATGATGATGATCATGAAACTTCAGATCAAGTTACTACAAAAACCTCGTAGGTCTACCAGAATAAGATCCGCACCAGAGTGGTACGGTAATCATGTTCTGGAAGTCATGTTACTAGACCATGATGAACCTACGAACTATGAGGAAGCGATGATGAGCCCAGATTCCATGAAATGGCTTGAGGCCATAAAATGTGAGATATGATCCATGTATGAGAACAAAGTATGGACTTTGATTGACTTGCTCGATGATCAGCAAGCCATGTTAAATAAATGGATCTTCAAGAGGAAGACGGACACTGATAGTAGTGTTACTATCTACAAAGCTCGACTTGTTGCAAAAGGTTTTCGACAAGTTCAAGGTGTTGAATACGATGAGATTTTCTCACTCGTAACGATGCTTAAGTCTGTCCGAATCATGTTAGCAATTGCCACATTTTATGAAATCTGGCAAATGGATGTCAAAACTGCATTCCTTAATGGATTTATTAAATAAGAGTTGCATATGATGCAACCATAAGGTTTTGTCAATCCTAAAGATGCTAACAAAATGTGCAAGCTCCAGCGATCCATCTATGGACTGGTGCAAACATCTCAGAGTTGGAATATACGCTTTGATAAGTTGACCAAAGCATATAGTTTTATACAGACTTTTGAAGAAGCCTGTATTTATAATAAAGTGAGTGGGAGAACTACCGCCTTTCTGATAAATATATGTGAGTAACATATTGTTGATCAGAAATGATGTAGAATTTTTCTGGAAAGCATAAAGGAGTATTTGAAAGGAGTTATTTAAAAAGAAAGACCTCAGTAAAGCTACTTACATATTGAGCATCAAGATCTATTGAGATAGATCAAGACGCTTGATAAGTTTTTCAATAAGTACATACCTTGTCAAGATTTTGAAATAGTTCAAAATGGAACAGTCAAAGAAAGAGTTCTTGCCTGTGTTGCAAAGGTGTGAAATTGAGTAAGACTCAAATCCCGACCACGGCAGAAAATAGAAAGAGAATGAAAGTTATTCCCTATGCATCAGTCATAGGTTCTATAAAAGTATGCCATGCTATGGACCAGACCTATTGTATACTCTGCCCTGGTTTGGCAAGGGAGTACAATAGTGATCTAGGAGTAGATCACTGGACATTAGTCAAAATTATCGTTAGTAGAATAAGGATATGTTTCTCGATTATGGAGGTGATAAAAGAGTTCGTCGTAAAGAGTTACATCGATGCAAGTTTTTACACCGATGCAGATGACTCTAAGTCTCAATCTGGATACATATTGAAAGTGGGAGCAATTAGCTAGAGTAGCTCCGTGCAAAGCATTGTAGACATAGAATATTTGCAAAATACATACGACTCTGTAATGTGACAGACCCGTTGCCTAAACTTCTCTCACGAGTAAAACATGATCATACCTTAGTACTCTTTGGGTGTTAATCACATAGCGATGTGAACTAGATTATGGACTCTAGTAAACCCTTTGGGTGTTGATCACATGACGATGTGAACTATGAGTATTAATCACATATAGATGTGAATATTGGTGTTAAATCACATGATGATGTGAACTAGATTATTGACTCTAGTGCAAGTGGGAGACTGAAGGAAATATGCCCTAGAGGCAATAATAAAGTTATTATTTATTTCCTTATTTCATGATAAATGTTTATTATTCATGCTAGAATTGTATTAACCGGAAACATAATACATGTGTGAATACATAGACAAACATAGTGTCACTAGTATGCCTCTACTTGACTAGCTCGTGAATCAAAGATGGTTAAGTTTCCTAGTCATGGATAAAAGAGTTGTTATTTGATTAACGGGATCACATCATTAGGAGAATGATGTGATTGACTTGACCCATTCCATTAGCCTTAGCACTTGATCGTTTAGTATGTTGCTACTGCTTTCTTCATGACTTATACATGTTCCTATGACTATGAGATTATGCAACTCCCGTTTACCGGAGGAACACTTTGTGTGCTACCAAATGTCACAACGTAACTGGGTGATTATGAAGGAGCTCTACAGGTGTCTCCGAAGGTACATGTTGGGTTGGCGTATTTCGAGATTAGGATTTGTCACTCCGATTGTCGGAGAGGTATCTTTGGGCCCACTCGGTAATGACATCACTATAAGCCTTGCAAGCATTGTAACTAATGAGTTAGTTACGGGATGATGTATTACCTAACGAGTAAAGAGACTTACCGGTAACGAGATTGAACTAGGTATTAAGATACCGACGATCAAATCTCGGGCAAGTAACATACCGATGACAAAGGGAACAACGTATGTTGTTATGCGGTTTGACCGATAAAGATCTTCGTAGAATATGTGGGAGCCAATATGAGCATCCAGGTTCCGCTATTGGTTATTGACCGGAGACATGTCTCGGTCATGTCTACATTGTTCTCGAACCTGTAGGGTCCGCACGCTTAATGTTTCGATGACAGTTATATTATGAGTTTATGAGTTTTGATGTACCGAAGGAGTTCGGAGTCCCGGATGAGATCGGGTACATGACGAGGAGTCTCGAAATGGTCGAGACGTAAAGATCGATATATTGGACGACTATATTCGGACTTCGGAAAGGTTCCGAGTGATTCGGGTATTTTTCGGAGTACCAGAAAGTTACGGGAATACGTATTGGGCCTTATTGGGCCATACGGGAAAGAAGGAAAAGGGCCTCAAGGGTGGCCGCACCCCTCCCCTTGGTCTGGTCCGAATTGGACTAGGGAAGGGGGGCGCCCCCTTCCTTCCTTCTCCTTTTCCCTTCCTCTTTTCCTATTCCATATGGGAGGTGGAATCCTACTAGGACTAGGGAGTCCTAGTAGGACTCCACACTTGGTGCGCCCCCTCCTAGGGCCGGCCTCCTCCTCCCTTGCTCCTTTATATACTGGGGCAGGGGCACCCCATAGACACACAAGTTGATCTTCATGATCGTTCCTTAGCCGTGTGCGGTGCCCCCTCCACCATATTCCACCTCGGTCATATATCATTGCGGTGCTTAGGCGAAGCCCTGCGTCGGTAGAACATCATCATCGTCACCACACCGTCGTGCTGACGGAACTCATCCCCGACACCCTGCTGGATCGGAGTCCAGGGATCGTCATCGAGCTGAACGTGTGCTGAACTCGGAGGTGCCGTACGTTCGGTGCTTGGATTGGTCGGATCGTGAAGACGTACGACTACATCAACTGCGTTGTCATAACGCTTCCGCTTTCGGTCTATGAGGGTACGTGGACACACTCTCCCCTCTCGTTGCTATGCATCACCATGATCTTGCGTGTGCGTAGGAAATTTTTGAAATTACTGCGTTCCCCAACATCTGGAGCCTGAGTGGATTCAGGCCATGCAAGAAGAATTAAATTAGTTCGAGCTCAACAATGTCTAGGAATTGGTCAAACGTCCAGATCCTCGCAAGCATAATATCATTGGCACAAAGTGGATCTACCGCAACAAGCAAGATGAAAATGGCCTTGTGGTGAGGAATAAGGCACGACTTGTAGCTCAAGGCTACACACATGTTGAAGGAATTGATTTCGATGAAACTTTTGCACCTGTTGCTAGACTTGAGGCTATTCGCATATTACTTGCTTATGCTAACCATCATAATATCACTTTATATCAAATGGATGTGAAAAGTGCATTCCTCAATGGTAAGCTTGAGGAAGAAGTATATGTTGCTCAACCCCCAGGTTTTGAAGATCCAAAGAATCCTGACAAAGTCTTCAGACTCAACAAGGCCCTCTATGGCCTCAAGCAGGCCCCTCGGGCGTGGTATGATACTTTGAAGGAATTCTTCATGAAGAATGGCTTCACACCTGGTTCACTCGACCCTACTCTCTTTACTAAATCTTATGATGGTGAACTGTTTGTGTGCCAAATATACGTTGATGATATTATCTTTGGCTGTACTGACCAACGTTGTAGTGATGAAATTGCCTATATGATGAGTGAAGAATATCAAATGTCTGTGATGGGAGAGTTGAAATTCTTCTTAGGTCTTCAAATTTGTCAACAGCACAATGGCATATTCATATCTCAGGAGAAATACCTCAAGGATGTTCTGAGGAAATTCGGCATGCAAGATTGCAAAGGAGTCAAAATTCCTATGCCCACAAATGGCCATCTATGCACTGATGAAAATGGTATTGACTTCGATCACAAGGTATACCGCTCCATGATTGGTTCTTTATTGTACTTATGTGCATCTAGGCCAGATATAATGCTTAGTGTTTGCATGTGTGCCCGATTTCAAGCTGCACCGAAGGAATCACACCATAAGGCTGTGAAGCATATTCTTCGATATCTAGCTCACACACCAACACTAGGATTATGGTAACCCAAGGGCTCTACTTTTGATCTCATTGGATATTCTGACTCTGACTATGCTGGTGATCGTGTGGACCGCAAGTCAACATCTAGTACTTGTCATTTCCTCGGACGATCTTTGGTCTGTTGGTCCTCGAAGAAACAGAACTGCGTATCACTGTCCACTGCAGAAGCTGAGTACATTGCTGCTGGTTCTTGTTGTGCTCAACTGCTATGGATGAAGCAAACCCTCAAGGACTATGGCGTCAACGTGAAGAATGTGCCACTCCTCTGTGACAATGAGAGTGCAATCAAGATTGCTCACAACCCAGTTCAGCACTCGAAGACAAAGCACATTCAGATTCATCATCATTTTCTTCGTGACCATGTGTTGAAGGGCGACATCTCCATCGAGCACGTGAAGACTGAAGAACAGCTAGCCGATATCTTCACAAAACCCTTGGATGAGAAGAGATTTAGCAAGTTGCGGTGTGAGCTAAATATCCTAGAATCTTCGAATGTTCTTTGAAAAAGGACACTCATCCTACCACTTATGCAAAATTGATGACTTAGATGTGCAACACATGAAGAAACGTTTTTCTTCAATCAATGAAGAATAACACTCTAAGTATGAATAAATTAATGAAGAATTTGATTCTCAGAACCCTACGACAATTGTACGCGGTGTCTGAAATCATCATTCTTATATGGTGGGTCACGCCACCATCAAAGTTGAAAATCTTCAATTTGAAATTCCTCAGTTTTGAAATTCTTCAGTTTTTCAAATTCTTCAACTTTGCAAAATCTTCACTGTTTCCGTCATTTTCTTCATTGGATATATATATATATATATATATGTGTGTGTGTGTGTGTGTGTGTGTGTGTGTGTGTGTGTGTGTGTGTGTGAGAGAGAGAGAGTTTATGTCCTCTACGACATTCACTTATGGCTATTTCTTCAAGTTGCATTTTCTGCTAAGTGAATGTGATCGGACCCTTCCCCCTCTATGCTATACTCAACTCAATCTATTCGCAAATTCTTCATGTGCGTTCTTTGAAACTCGTTCAAAATCTTCATTGTGTCCTTGTCAGCTGAAGAATTTGCGAACATAATTTTTAACTAATCTTATCCAAAAATTTTGGTTTTACCGCTCAAACCGTTCCGCATCTCACGATAGATTTATCTACTCACCCATGATCTAACACGATCTCCACTTCTCTGTACGTGGGTGACACATGTCAAACAGATGAGAAGGGTCAGGGGCATGTTCGTCCTAAATCTTCAGGCAAACAGTTTTTCACTACGACTATAAATACCCCCTCTCCCCTTCCTCACTTCCTTTACTCCGCTCGACCTCTCTCTCTCTCGCTCGAGCTTCTCAAACCCTAGCGCCGCCGCTACTCCATCATCGCCGGTGAGGAAGAGCTTCACTGCCTCAATCTCGTCGCTGTCGTACTCGCGCCGGCCGCGGAAATCTTCACTCCGCCGCCGCCGTAGTTGTCTTCCTCCGCCGAGTTAGGGCGTGGAAGATGTACACCGACGAACTTCACTGTTCTACTTCATAATTCGTCGTGTTCTTCATCCAGGGTAATTAAAAGTTACTTTTACTGCCCTCCTTGATTCAAAATTTCTCTACAAAATCTTCAAAGGTGTTTTATTCTTCAAATCCTCACACACAAAACACCTCACTAGTCATCTGTTCTTGATTCGTTTCTCTAAGCATCATTTTTCTTCAAGATTCCTCAATTGTGTGGATCCTCGATCTATACAACTCTGGAACCTAAGACAAAGAATGCTTAGTGAAATTCTTCAAGGCTCATCTGGTCAAATTCCTCAAACTTGTTTTTTTTTTCAAAAACTTCTGAGAACGCATATGACCTCTCCAAATTCCTCGCAACTATACTCTGTTCACAGGTACTCATGTCCGCTATTGAATCACTAGGTTCTCATCAACTTAACTCATTTGCAGCGTTCCTCAAAGAAAAGTTGCACACTTCTTCAGAGAATTCAATTGTTCAAATTCCTCATCTGAAGAATATGGCAAATGGTAAAAAGCCAGAGAAAGGAGGAAAGAAGCCTGAGGTCATGATTGCTTTTGAAATACCTGAGGTCATCTATGCTAACTATTGCACACCCGATGAGGCTAAGTTCGGAAAGGAAAATAAAAATCAGCGCAAGGTGCGCATACAGAAGATTGAAAGGAGATGGGCAAGAGAACGGAGGGAGTACAGATATGTAACTCCGAAATATATGAAGAAATTCGCACTAAATCCTCCATGCCCAAGAGCTCCATTGGCACCTGGCCAAGAAGCTGACCCCACCAGCATCAAGCATGGTGAGGACTTTCCTGAAGAATGGGCCGAGCGCCAAGCCAAGTTGGCAAGACAAGCCAAAGAAGCAGTGAGGAACTTCAATGAAGACTCTGCTGCTGCTGCCACTGAGGCCTCTGTCAGGCCAAGAAAATCAATGGCAAAGAAGCCCGCTCACAAGCCAAGTGCTTCACCAACTATACCCTCATGGCCAAGTTCCTCAGCAATGCCCTCACGACCAGAATCTTCAAAGCCCTCACGGCCAGATTCTTCAAAGCCCTCACGGCCAGTTCCTCATGTTGCTCCTGCTCTTCCAAAATCCTCAGCTGCTCCAGCAAAGTCCTCAACACATGTACATCTGGCCACGTGCCAAAGGACTACAGGCATCTCTATTGCCTCTGGTGCCTCAGCGAGTTCCTCAGCTGCACCAAAATCTTCATCAGGCCCCACTCTGCTGAAGACAAAGGCAACAGCTGGTCGAGATCCTCGGCCAAGTCCAAAGAAGAAACAAGTTGCCTTCCAAGTGCCATCTGACGATGAAGCTGATGATGACGAACTTGCAGAAATCATCAGAGATAGACAAGAAAGGGCCGCTAGAGCCAAAGGCACAAACATGCCACTGCTTTTGGATCCAAGGGCGATCCTAGATTATATTGATCTCTGGCATAAGGACCCAAACACTCCTATGCCTGATTTTCATTTGACTCCTGGCCAAAGTCACATGCCGACCCATTTCATCACTGAAGAGAAATGGAAATTTGAGAAGGCTAGGCAAATCAAGAAGGCTCAGTTCAAGAAAGAGAAGTTCCTGAGGAAAAACGTTGTCAAAATGACAACTGATGAACTCCTCAAGATCCAGTCTGAAATCAAAGCCCTCAGCGATGATTTCAATGCTTATTATGCTGATTGACAAGGAGCCAAAGTTAGGTTCGTTAAACTGACTGAGAAGTTCACAAATGTTGCAGCCCCATCGCAACAAGAAATTCCTCAAGCTAAAGCTTCTGCTCAGCCAACTGAAGAACATGCCAGCACCACTGATGACATTCAGGTTGCTGATGAAAATGCTAGTCCCGGGACCGATGACTCCATTCCAGCCACTGAAGAAATTGCCAGGGCATCCACTAGTGGTGCACCTGAAGAAACTGAAGAAGTCAGGGCAACTGCATTAGTTGCGCCTGAAGAAAATCAACCAGATTCCTCAGCTCCTCCTGCGCCTACACCAACTCCTACCCTTCCATCTGCATCAGATGTGAGGAAGACCAAGGCTGTAGAGCGAGCTGCAGTGAAGAAAAGGAAAGCATCAGGTACTTCAGATTCTTCAGCTCCGAAGAAAATGAAGCCTATGACCAGCTCATTAGAAAATCCAATTGATGATGTTCCAATTTCCACCATGCCATCAAAGGACCTTGTTCCTTTTGGTGAAGAATATGTGATCCCAAGCGGATCTGATGAAGAACCTCAATCTGCTGCTTCGTCAGAGCAGGTTGATGAAGAAATTGAAGTGGATGTGATCCCTTCAACGCATGTTGCTTCCTCGCCAATGCCTCAGTTCACAGCTGAAGAGGCTGGCGTTGAAGAAATTGAAGATGAAGACGTGGACATTGGCTGCACAACGCCCGTGATGAATGATAACTTTTGAGAAAGTCAGCACCCCAATTCTCCACTCTTCACCCCAATACAACAAATACCTCAATCCCCTGCACCAACCGTTCAAATGGGCTCTGAAGAAACTCATCCCACCTCGTCTATGCATGAAGAAATTCCAGCCACTAGTGCTGAAGAAACTGTTGTTGCTGATCCTTTGAACACGCAGACTGCAATAGAGGAACCAGAAATTCCTCAGCCTGAAGAACCTGAGATTGCGATTCCTGAGGTTGTGATGCAACTCACTGACACTCCAGTGCCCTAGCCAACGGATCCATTCTCAAAGAAGCAGAAGTTCAAGGCTGAAGATTTCTTCAGCGAGCATGTGTTCTTCACAGACTACAACCCCTATGATTCTACTCGCATAAGGAAGAGGCGTTTCTGGACTGCTAGTCAAGCCAATTTCTATTCCTCAGTACTGTTCAACAAAGACAAACTCTTCGATCACGAACATATTCCTCACGTGGACATGGAATCTCTGCTGTGCTTCGAACCTGTCCTTAGTGTTCTTCACGATGCTGGATTGCTGAATTTCTGCACTGACATCTGTGATTGGAATGAAGAACTCATTCTTCAATTCTATGCGACGCTGCACATCACAGGAAATTCTGAAGATGTGAATTCATGGGTGCTGGACTAGATGTCTGAAAATACTCACTACAAGGCACCAGATACTGAATTGCTTCGTGTCTTACCACTCAGTCCTCCCCTTGACGGTGCTTGTTGCGTCTATAGTGAACCTGCGCTTTCAAATCATTACATGCAAGTGCTGATGAAGTCTTTGAAGCCAGGGCAGGCCCCTCGAACCAAATTCCTCGTCAAGGAATTACTGTATGTGCCTCGGACTGTCTATCGTATTCTGACAAAGACAATGAGTCCTATCAAAGGCCACGACTCAAATGATGAAGAGGTCGTTGGCATCATGAAGAATATGCTTTTCAATATCATTCATGGCGTTCCTGTCAACTTCCATGATTTCTTCATGAGGACTCTGGCGAATATTGCTATGTCACCATTTGAGCTGAAGCCTTATGCACCATGGATTATGAGATTCATTAGGACAAGGTCTTCACTCAATTACAAGGCTGACACTCTGAACCACGGCAGCTACTTGCCTCCAATTGAAGTCCTCAAACGGACATTTTCCTCAGCCGATGACAAAGGCAAGGCAACTGCTGTGATAGATGAAGGCATTCGTCCATTGGATGGTCAATTTCGCAAGGCTGCATCCTACTCCACCAATGATGACTCTGCCACACATGACTCTGCCGCTAAGCAAAATCCTCAAGCCACTGCATCCAGGGTGATGACTGATCTCCTCAGTCTTCATCAGAAAGTTGATCGCAATCATAAATGGGTCAAGCGTCAGTTTGGTTCAATTCTTCACAACATGACCTCAACACACAATGCACTGAAGGAAAACCACTAGTACCTCCATGAAACCTTCAACCGTACCTGGGCTGTTCTATCTCATGTCTACAACGCTGAAGATCTGAAGAGAATGGGTCTCAAGGAAGAATTTGACTGGTCTACACCTCCACCGAAGAAATTCAAGAAGGTCAAGGTTCCTTCCTTGGTGGCCAGCTCCTATTCTTCATCGCGCGACACTAATGAAAATGAAGACTTGGACGACACTGCGGTAGGCCCTACTACGACAACAGACCCCGACAACGCTGGCGCTCCTCCATCAACTTGATAATCTTCAGGGGCGTTAGTCCTCAGTTTCGATCCTTTTGGTCATTCGATGACAAAGGGGGAGAAATTTGAGTTAGTCTTCAAGCGGGTCTATTATATGGGCGTTTTTTTTGCTAAGTTACATCTGTTGTTCTTCTGAAACTTTATTGGATCGAGTTGTAAACTTAAATCCGATGGTGCTCTGATACTTTTGATGCACTGTGCTCTGATACTCTTGATGCGTTATTCTGCATGCTTGTTCCTCATTAATATTATTGCACGCATGCTGAATTTCATCAAGCACCATATTTCATCATGCATTTCAAATTCTTCATATTATATGTCAAATGCGTGTATGAATTACAAGATATAGGGGGAGATCTCCATGATTTAACTCTTCAAGTGTGCATTTCTTCAAAAGCAAATTCCTCACTATGCACATCTTCAGGGGGATTTCTTCTATATCTTGCAATCAAATTCCTCAATATTAGTACTTACACTTCATATGTTTATCCCTGTTGAAAACTTAACTTATATTGTCATCAATCACCAAAAAGGGGGAGATTGTAAGTGCATCTAGTGCCCCTTAGTGATTTTGGTGTATTGAAGACTTATAGGTTAAGGGACTAATGTGTTTATAAGTGTACATAGGTCTATAGGTCTATAAGGAGTTTGATATTTATAGAGAAAGTCAACCCCTAAAAATGAAGTTCTTCGACTGAAGACTTTGTTATTCTGAAGACTTTCATGAAGACTTTGAAAGTGAAGAAATTGGTGTGTCCGTGAAGACTTGATATTCATGCAAGGAATATGAAGCTTGAAGACTTTCGTTTTCATAGTTTTGTTTTTCTCTTTCTTGAGTCATAGGAAACACCGTACTGTTAAAGGGGGTCGAAGAAATACTAAGGAAAATTTTCCATGTGATGCTCAACTCAAAATCCTATACCTACCAATCCCTTTGAGTGAAGCCTTTGGAAATCTCATACAGTTCAGTCAATTTCTTCAGAGACAGAGACGAAGTTCTTCTGCTCGCTGAGGAATTTGTTCTGACTGAGGAGTTAGGAATTCGCCAGTGCGGATTGCCTACACAGTGAGGAACATGATAGCCCTGAGGAATTTGAGAGTCAAATTTCCGACCGTTGCTGTGCTGCGTGCCAGCTGTCCCAAAATATATTATCCACCTAACGGTCATATCAGACAAGGGCATTTATGTCTTATCATGTCGGTCTGCTCCCTAGGCTATAAATAGCCGCCCCCTACAACCACTAGCTGGCTGGCTGCTCCAAGAGAAACTGACACTTGTCATCTGAGAGCAACCCATCCTCCGAGGACTTTGAGCAAAAATCATCGAGTGAGGAAAAACCCAAACCCAAACACCTACAAACCAAAGTGATTGAGCATCATTGAAGAGATTGATCCTACGTGGATCTGACGCTTGTTACCTTTGAAGACTGTGCTTCTTCCAGACGGTTAGGCATCATGGTCTAGAGCATCCAAGAGGAATTGTGGATCGCCGAGTGACCGAGTCTGTGAAGGTTTGGAAGTCGCCTGAAGACTTACCACTAGTGATTGGACGAGGTCTGTATGACCTTAGTTCAAGGAGAATACGGTGAGGACTTGGTGTCCTGAGCTGCATGCTCAGCGACTGGGTGTCCGGGACTATGTGTCCTCAAGTTTAAATACTCAGCCGCTATAACCAGACGTACAATTGAGATAGCAGTTGGAACTGGTCTACAAAATCATTGTCTTCACCAATCTTACTGGTTCTATTTCCTCAACTCTTTCATTTCCTCATTACTGTGTTGAGTGATTGTTCATATCTGTGTTTGAAGACTTTGACTGAAGACTTTCTCAATTTCCTCAGTCAATTTCTTCAGTGTGTTTGTCTTCATCTTGTGTTATCCTGTGTTTACACTTTCTGTACTCTGTGCGTGTCTTCATTTCATCATGATGACCATGCCTGTATTCTGCTATGCTTACTTCTGAGTACTTATTCCGCTGCAAGTAGTTCTTCGCTAAGGAATTTCCTCACCGGCAAATTCCTTAGTGAAGAATTCATAAAAATCGCCTATTCACCCCCTCTAGTCGATATAATGCACTTTCACCGGCCCGGCCCGACGCTGCCTCCGGGCCGGGCTGGGGCCTAGATTTTGAGCCTGAAGGCCGGGCAAGGGCCCGTCGTTTTTGCATTTTCCTGAAGGTCGGACCGGGCCGGCCCGGAGCCCGACGGGCTTTTACACGTTCGGGCCGGGCTTGGGCCCAGAAAACAGGCCCGATGGCCAGCCCGGGCCAGCCCCGGGCCTGGGTTCTTTGTGTTGGGCTTGGCTAGGCCCGACCTGAAGCCCGACCCGGCCCGAGGTATGGTCATGTATAGCGCTGCGTCGGATGAACGCCACCCATTCTGGTTCTGGATGTTTCCAGCTGCTATACAAGTGAGAGTAACCAAACATTCCTCTCTGAGTCTCGGAGCATACAGATAGGTAGACAGAGCCTGCTACTAGCATATGAGAATTTCGGTAGTTGTAACTTAAGGCAAGGTTGATTGTAAAAAGTGCAAAGGCCACTGATCAGTCAATTGTTACTATACCGAAAAAAACAGCGGGTTGCTTTTGGTTTTGGGTCTCAAAGACAGTGACGTTTAGCCGAAAAGAAGAACAGATTACCGACAACCGCGCCACCAACAAACGTGATTACAATACTCATTGAGTAACCATCTAACTACACTCCATTGAGTAGCCCGTGTTGATCCGTGTCGAGGTGGTTTCAAATGCAAAATCCCATGGAGAAGGTAAAAGCAAAGCAGCAACCCTCTTTCCTCCTCCATAAGAAAAGATCCCGGCCTTTTCTCTTCTTTTCGTCAATGTTGTCGCCGGTCCGCCTCATCTTCCATGGACGTTGAGGCTAAGGAGGTGCATAGGATTTTGGCCCCTCACCGACGGTAGGGACTTATTATCGTTCTTGTTACTTTTCGTGTCTTGGCCCCTCACCGGCGGTAGGGACCTGTTATCGTTCTTGTTACTTTTCATGTCTTGGCCCCTCACCGGCGGTAGGGACCTGTTATCGTTCTTGTTACTTTTCGTGTCTTAGTTGGGGCTATGTGACGGCGGCGATGTCGCTTAGTAGAAATAATCTCTTTCACGTTCTATCCCCGGCCTGATGATGCGTCTAGCGTTGCCGAGAGGGCTTGTAGAGGTGTGTCACCGCCGGATCTTTTAGGATTCAATCGGTGCTGGTTTTCGGTGGATCTGTTTAGATCCGGTCTTCATCCACCTTTGTTTTGGTGTTTACAAGTTTGATCTTTCCGATCCATGACTTGTTTTTGAACCACGACTTCGTTCATCAACGATGGTTGTTGCACTTCTGCGCTGGTCCTATATGTTTAGAGCATCTCCAGCCGCACCCCGAACAGCCCCCCCCCAGGGCGACTCTTTTCGCGCCGGCACCAAAAAAAAACCCCCAGTCACGCCCCCAAGACACCGAAATCCGCCGGCTCGGCCCGTTTTTGGGCCGAGTGATCCCAGGCCGAACCCAGCGCACTAGGGGGCGCTCGGGGGATTCGGCGGAAGGAAAAAACATGCCTGAGCCACACTGTCAGGCGAAAAGTCAAGACAATCGTCCAGATTCGTCCCCCCCACCCCCGCGCGCTCGACCGCCACCTTGCCGATCCCGGTGCCGCTCACCGCCCACCATCGCTTGATAGGCCTTCCCAGTCAGAAAAAGAGAGAAAGTTTCACCGCGGCAAGCTCTCCACCACCTTCCTGGACGAGTTTCCCGGTGTTCCGGCCGCGCAGGGAGGGATACCGGTGGCTGTGCGCCCATCACGCCCACCAGGTGTTCGGCGATTTGTCTGCTCGGTCGATGGACTCGGACCACTAGGAGGCGCTCACGACGCTGCTGGAGGAGGAAGCCGATGCCGCCGTCCAGGACGAGGAGCATCTCATGGTCCTCGCCGCCCTGGTCGGCCTGCTCGCGAGAAATGAAAAGCCGCGGCGAGGTGGCTCGGCGCTGGGGCGGCAGAAAGCACAGAACTGGCATCTTTTGGAAGGCTATTACATGCTCTACTCTGACTACTTCGCCGATGCTCCACTGCACGGCGACAAAGTATTTCGGCGCCATTATCGGATGAGCCGAAAACTTTTCCTCAGGATTGTGAATTCCACCCGGGAGTTCGACAGCTACTTCAAGTGCAAGAAGGATTGCATCGGCAAATTTGGATTCAGCTCAATCCTGAAGTGCACGACAACGATGAGGATGCTCGCATATGGAGCTCCCGGTGATTCACTCGACGACTATGGGCGCATGGACGAGTCCACGACCATTAAGTGTTTCTACAAGTTCTATAGGACAGGGGTGGCGGTGTTTGGACCGCAATACTTGTGATCACCCAATGCTGAAGACACTGCTCGGATCATAGCACATAATGCAACAAGAGGATTTCCTGGGATGCTTGAAAGCATCGACTACATGCATTGGAAATGGAAGAACTGTCAATTTGCTTGGAAGGGGATGTACAAAGGCGCCAAAGGCGGTTGCAGTGTGGTACTTGAGGCAGTGGCCACACAGGATCTTTGGATTTGGCACTTCTTCTTTGGTATTTGCCAGAAACTCACAATGACATCAATGTGCTGCAGTGCTCCCCTGTCTTTGCCAAGCTTGTTGAAGGTCATTCTCCTCCGGTGAACTTCGAGGTCAATGGGCGACACTACAACACGGGATACTACCTAGCTGATGGCATCTATCCGAGATGGTCTACATTTGTGAAGACTATCTCAAACCCTGTGCCAGGAGGCAAGAACTCCCACTTTGCGAAGGTTCAAAATGGT
Source organism: Triticum dicoccoides (assembly GCF_002162155.2). NCBI lineage: Eukaryota > Viridiplantae > Streptophyta > Magnoliopsida > Poales > Poaceae > Triticum > Triticum dicoccoides. The sequence goes on from NC_041387.1 coordinate 472,637,851, forward strand.
TGCACGAAGGATGTCGAGCGGGCATTTGGTGTGCTCCAATCTCGATTTACTATTGTCCGGTACCCCATTTAGACCTAGTCGAAAGATCAAATGTGGGAGACCATTACTTGCTATGTCATCTTTCACAACATGATCATTGAGAGCGAGCAGGAAGAGCCAATGTTTGACACTGAACCATATTACAGGCAGGATCCTCTTGCGCAAGTTGATCATCAGCTATCGGCAACTTGGACTGCCTTCCTCAATATGCGTCAGGAGATCCGAGACCCACAGGTGCATCAACAACTACAGCAAGATCTGGTGGAGCACCTATGGAGGCTCAAGGGCAACGCATAGCTCGACGTGTGATGAAATATGAGTTTTTATTTGTTGAACTATATAATTTGTATTGAAGTATTTGATTTCTATTGATTTTTTGTGATGAACTATGTGATAAAAAAATAATTTGCGTCGAACCACGGCGAATATGGGCCGATTTACATCGATAACGGGCCGATTTTTTGCCGAAAGTGGGCTGAAAAGCGGGCAAAATAGCGCCTAAAATGCGTCGATATCGGCCCCTGGGGGTGGCGTCTGGGAACTCAATCGCCCCCAAAGCCGACTTTCGCGCCGGCTCGCCTCCTGGGGGGCCAACGGCTGGAGATGCTCTCAGCATGACAACTTTCCAACTGTATAGTACGACAAGGTTTGTCCGGCTTCGACGAGGGAGGAATGATGGCGGCCGGACGCCTTCGGCTCGTTCCAGTGCTAGTAGCCGTTGCTAGTTGGTGTACGAATTTGGTTGTAATTTTCATTACCTCTGGTGCTCTTTGTACCTTCATAATTGAAAAATAAATAGACTAAAATTTTCTTAGAGAAAAAAGACGAAGGCAAAACTGCGCCATGATATGATATGATATACGGTAGTACGAGAAGCGAGCGGGGAGGGACACGTACGCCGCAAACCCCGATGGAACGAATTGGTGCGCCGCTCGGTCCGTGTCCGTGTCCGTGTCTTGCTCACGGCGCGCGGGCGACATGCTCGGAGTGTCCGGCTTTACACCCTGTCTGATGGACCCACGGTGGCACGGGATTGCCGCCGAACGAACGATTACTGAATAAATTATCTGATCGACGAAGACTGATTAGGGAAGGAGTAGTAAGCAAGGCATCATCACCCGGCGGCCGTAGGCGATGTCACGGTGGCGCTGGTAAGCAAGGCATCACCCACCCGGCAAGGCGCCCGTAGACGATGCCGATGCCACGGTGGCTGGCGTTCTATCATGGCAAGTGGTTGGTTGGTTGGACCTTTTGCAGCTGGAAATAATCGACGCCAAGAAGGTTCATTTTTTGGTTCCTCCAATGGCAAAACCGAAATCATCAAGAGACTTTTTTTTTTGCGCGGTAAAATCATCAGGAGACTTGCCAAAGTAAACTCTGAATCGCAGCACAGCAGGTGAGATGTGGACATACGAACATGTATTTTCAGCGGCCAAGTTGACCTCCTACTACGTGCGTGGAATAGTAGGGTCCATACGAATAGGCTGCGGTAATAACTTGTGACCACGATCTACTTCCACTTTTGGGGCTCCCGGGCAAACCTTTTGATATTCGCTGCAGGTGCTTTTCCATGTAACTTTTTCATCGGTTCGTTTGACCAGGCCCGCCCGCAGCACGTTCGTTCACGGAGTGCAGTTACTCCGACCTCGTGCCGGGGTGGGACTTTGGATCCCGCCCTACCCTATTCCCCAAAACACAAGACCACACAGCACATCACAGTCCAGACTCCGTAGTCCACAAGAAACGATCCATCGCCCCCTCGCCTTCGTCTTCTTCTCTTCTCTTCCTCGCCATTGGTCTCGCGATATAAGGAGGCGAGGGGAGAGAAAGAGACGACCCATCGCCCATCGGTCGTCCAGCGTCAAGGCCAACTAGCAGGCAGGCAGCGCAGCCATGGGGTTCTTCACCAAGAGCACCTCCAAGCAGACCGCCAAGCTCAAGTCCCTCATCAAGATCGCCGTCGCGCGCCTCGCCGTCGTCCGCCGCCCCCGCCTCGGCCGCCGCTCCATTGCGCGCGGCGACGTCGCGCAGCTCCTCTCCATTGGCCACCTCGACCGCGCTCTCGCCCGGGTATGTATGTCCATCTCCTCGGCCATACAAGCCCCTCGTCAAATATTCAAATTCCCCTTGCCGTACGGCTGTACTAACGCCGAATGGCGTGTGCTGCTGCGCAGGCGGGGCAGGTCATGGAGGAGGACAGCATGCTGGAGGCGCTCGACATCATCGAGCACTACTGCAAGATCCTCGTCGACCAGTCCGCCCAGTTGGAGAAGCCCAAGTACTTCAACTCTTCCATGGTCCTCCTCTCTTGGTTTCTCCTGTACGTACGGCGTGAGATTCTAATTTGTTGATTATTCAATGACATTCAGAGAGTGCGGCGATGAGATCAAGGCGGCGGCGGCGGGGCTGATTTTCGCGTCGGCGCGCTGCGGCGAGCTGCCGGAGCTGCTGGACGCGCGCGCCATCCTGGCAAGCAAGTTCGGCCGGGAATTCGAGAGGGCGGCGAAGGAGGGCTCCCAGGCCGTCGTCAATCCCACGGTAGGTTCGTCTGCTCCAGCTGCTTCACGTGCCGCATCGCCAACCGTCGCCGGGTGGTGGTGGTGGACCGGAGCTGGGATTTAAGAGGGTTGGTGCTGTTGCAGTTAGTGCAGAGGTTATCTGGCGAGAAGGCGAGCGCGGGGCAGCAGAGGAGGTTGGCCAGGGAGATTGCCGCCGAGAACGACATCTTGCTCGACTTCCCCGAAAGCCGAGGAGAGGTTCATCAGGTTAGTTGCAGGCTGCACGACTCGTCTTGTTCATGCGAATTTTGCGATCCTATCTCATGAGTCAGTTGCATAATGCTAATGTGGTAATGTGATTTGGGATGCAGAGCAAACAGAGTGAACAGGCCAAGAACGTGCCGGCGCCGGCTGGGAAATCTGTCGAACAGCCTGAGGTCAGGACCGAAACTTCCGAGGTCAGTCCGTCAGTGTCATGTCATCGGACAAAAGATCATCAGGCATTCCCATTTGTAATCTAAATGGTGAGAAATTCAATGTGTGACAGGTGCAGAGGAGGCAGAGGCTTGCCGATGACAACGTGAGCCGGTCGAACCTTGCCCGGCAGAGAGCAGAGGAGAAGGCGTCGAGGGAATCCAAGAAGTACGACGATGTCAGGATGGCGGCGGAGGCAGCGTTCGAGTCAGCGTCGTTCGCCGCCATGGCCGCCCGGGCGGCAGTGGAGCTGTCTCGGACGGAGTCGCATGGGAAGGGACCGAGAGGCGGCGGCCGCGGGCACGATAAGGTCCATCCTTTGCAGAGTTCTGGAGCAACCGAGCGGGAGACGCGGCCGCCGGGGAAGCCGCAGAAGCCTCCGTCTCCGTCTCCGTCGCCGTCGTGGAGCGACAAGAGCACGGTCTCCTCGGTATGGTCGGACGCACCAGCACGGGACGCGCCATCACCGCCGAAGGGGAAGAGCATTGTGTTCGACCGGAGCGACGGAGAGGACGACGATGTCGTGGAGGACCTCGTCTGGACTCCGCAGCTGCGTCGGCCTCCCTACAACAACAGAAGAACGGCCTCCGCAATGGGCATGGACGGCGTCGGCGGCGACGACAACACGCACGGCGCGCGGCGCGCGGAGTTCCAGGACAGCGTGCCCAACGGCTCGGAAGACGCGCGGCCGACGCACAGGAGGCACGCCTCGGAGCACGCCGGCGGGGGCGTGCGCCGCGAGGCCCCGGAGCAGCCCGGCCAGTACAGAGCCCCTCCGTACAGGAGGAGCCCCGCGGCCGATGCAGGCAGCAACGGCGGCGCGTACGAGAGCTCGGCGTTCGTGGTCCGCGCGCCGTACGCGAGGATCACGTCCGCGCTGGAGGGCGGCAACGAGCACATCGCGCGGCACGAGGAGGTGCGCAGGATGGGCACCGACGCGCGGCTGCTCCAGGAGCAGGTGTACGGCCCCGCCGCGCCCGGGCCGGGGCGCGCGCCCCTGACGCCGGACAGGAGGGCCATCTCGGTGCGCACAAGGAGATGATATCACTTTGGTGCAGCAGTACATTGGTCAGTTCACTTCAGACTTGGGAGCTCCATCCAGCTCGACTGGAAAATGGGACGCCGGAAACGGCGTCGCCGGCAGCCCGGCATGGCGGTGGTTTCCCGGACTGGCTTGGGAAATCAGACGTGGGGTACGATGCTGGATTTTTTTGTACATAGGAAGTGAGGGTCATTGACTCATTGACATGTGAGTAATTGTCCATTGTTTTGTTTTGTCCTGCAATGGGAGGAGTTTTGCGTGTGTTCTTGAGGCCGAGATGGGTTGCGTAGATGCAGAATTGTTTCTGTTGCGACGCACACAACTCGGCTGGTTTGTCTGTCACGAAGCACGCATTTGTGATGGTGAGCTGGAGCCCTGGGAGACTTTTTTTCGAGGGTACGCAAATTGCGTACTATAGCTTTGTAGAAGGAAAGAAAATTAGTACTCCCTCCGTTTAGCTGTGTAAGTCATCTTATGAAAACCAAATATTCTCAAAACACTTAGGCGCGGTGCATTAAATTGTACCTCGTTTCTTGTTTCTTGACATATCAACCAATAAGAGATGTGGGGTGTGCACGGTTTTAATGACTTGAGACTACCACGCACGACATATAGTGGTTAGTTCATTGCATGCAATGTTATTAATTAGCAAATGAACATTAAGTACTCTCGTTTTCCCTTCCTTCTTGGTCACGGTGTACAACCTAAGATGACTTAGGGGGTGTTTGTTTCCAGGGACTTTTTAGTGTAGGGACTAGAAAAAGTCCCTAGCAAATCAAACAGGGTGGGACTTTTTTGGGACTTTTTGCTAAAAATCCTTAGAAGCACCTCCTTGAGAGTCTTTTTCAAAAAGTCCCAGGGACTAGAAAAAGTCCTAGGACTAGAGAAACAAACACCACCTTACTCGCCTAGACGGAGGGAGTATATGATATCTATCGCTCGCTGCGAACAACGAGTATAGCACAACACCACATCCGACTATCATCAGAACAGCCACACATGACAACACAACTACAACACGGAAAAACCTGCCCAAAACCGAAAAACCTCGCCGCGTCTTAATCGACACCGATCACCTCTGAAGAATAGCAACTCCAGCTTCCTTTGGATTCATCCGCGACGACCATATATAGCACCGGAGGAGAGCGGTCAGGGCCACGACGAACACCGGAGGAGCGCCAACAGGAAGCTCAGTCTCCTTGCATGATGCTCCCAACAGAGAAACGACGTCGCAGACGCCGCCAACATGCCGCTCCAGAGGACCAAGGCTTTTGCCTGGAGACAATTGCCAACACCAATCACAAGGGAGATGGCTACACACTCGACGTCGCCTTCAGAGAAGGGAACGACACCCGTGGGTGCCATCGACGCCGGCCGGCCAAAAACCGGACATGATTTTCATCCGTGACGTTGCGCATCTCCACTCTGACGAGGTAGGCAGCACCGTTCCTGAAGCCTCGCACCGCCATCACCGCAGCAAATCCGCCGAAGCCGCGAAGCCGAGGTCCAACAGCACCCGCACTGCCGAGAGAGGGTGAACCAGACCTCCACCAACATCGCCATCGAGGAGCAACCACAACCTCCAAGCAGAGCAAAAGCCAGATCCGCTCCAACGGCCTTCATCGACACCAAGAGACTGCCGCCAGATTGGATCTGGCCCGCCCCTCCAACCTCACTCCGGCGCCAACTCCACCGGGGCATCACCGCGATCCCCTCACACGGAGGCGACTGGACGCCCGCTGCACGCCAAGACACCCTACTGGTAGGGCTATCTCGGCGCCGCCGCCCCCATGGCTGATCCAGCGCCGCTGCCGCCGCCGCCGATGCTGGCTCTCCACCTGCAGCCACCAACCAGAAGTGCTCCTCGCCAGGATCAGGTGAAAGCCCTTGCCTTGCCCCCGCTGTGCCTCCAACCGAACCGCGAGCCCCCGCGCCGCCCGCGAGAAGAACGCCGCGCCAGACCACGCCCGCGCCTAGCAAGCGCGCCGCCACGCCGCTCGCGCCAAGACCGAACGCCACCAGCCTTCGCGCTGCCGGCCAGACGCAGCTCCCCCGCGCGAAGGAGGTGCGTCGGGGCGCGTCACCCCAGCCCCCGCGCGTGTCGCGACCGACCAGCTCGCCGCGCTGCCCTGCTCCATCTCCTGCCCGCGCGCCCCCACTGGCCACGACGCGCCGGACTCCGAGCACTGCCGCCAGAGCGAAGAAGAAAGCCCCCCACGGCCCCTACTGCAGGAGAGCGCAAGTAGATCCCGCCGCCACCGGCACCGCACGGGCTTTGCCCGGCGGCGGGGAGGGAAGGAGGAGGGAGGATCGAGGGGCCGACGGCTAGGGTTGAGCACCCGGGTCGCCCACGGGGAAGCGACACGGGGCCGGGCGGCGTCACTTTATCTTGGAGCCTGGGAGACTGGATCCACGAACCCACACTGCTCGATTTGGTGCCTCCAAGCAACCGATGCTGCTCGATTTGCCTGGTGATTTTAGGCAATAGCCTCGAGGAATACGTCATCTCTCAATTATATTGCTATCCACCCGTATTTCTTCTTGAACCATCACACTTGCATGCTAGGGCATTTCCAAACATGAGGACCGAGGTGTGTCTGCGGACGCGTCCTCTTGTCCCAAACCCCGCAAACTGGACGCAAACCAGAAAAAGCTTTGCGGGCATCCGGACCGCCGCCACATACTCGTCTGGCACCCCGGTCCTACCCCAAAATCCTCTCCGCCCGAAAACCCTCTCCGTGCGAAGCGGTCGCCACACATTTATACCGGTCAACCCGCTATAGAGCGGACGTGGCTCCATAGGGCATTGTTGTCGGTTAGAGTGACGCGACCGGATGAGGGGGCGGCGTCGCTTCAACGCCAACACGGCGATCGAGAAGCCAATTCCGGTCGATGCGCCAGATTGAAGTAGGGTGCCCGCCCGTTTGCCTAACCACGACCATGTACGCGCGGCTTCATCCACACCACAAAACCTCTCTGCTCCTCTTTGTCTCCACCGATCACCACCTTTCCATCTTTGATTCCCGCATATCCTGTCCTCTCCGCTCACCGGATGTTGCCAAAGTAGAGGTTCTCCATGCCGGCAGGTGGCGGCTTCGGATCTCCTCTCGGGTCTGAATCTTGGCGCTGCCGCCGACGCTATCTGGGGCCATCGACCTGCACGGCGGTCAGCTCCTCCGAGAAGAAGGATATCACATTGTCCTCCAACAACAAGGAGAAACAGAAGCCGTAGCAACCTCACGGAGGCGGCAATCGCGGATGAGGAGTACCAGGAGCAAATGGAGCTCATGATTGAGCGGCCGCTCCGGTACCGCGGTCTCGCGTCGCCCTTGCTATCGTGAGCCCGCGTCAAGGAGGAGCCTGCCTCGCCACCGCGGCAAGGCGGAGCCGGTGCCCCCCCTCCCGCGCAACCGTGACGTCCAAATTCAACTGCGGCAAGGTGATGACCATCAAGGCAAAGTACCCCTTTACCAGTAACTGATGAACTACCATGAACAAGGATCTCGCCCCTGTCTTGAGGAAGTTTGCACTAGTATTCTTTGAGGACATACTCATCTACACCAAAAGCTTTGAAGAACACTTAGCGCATGTGGAAAGGGTGTTAGAAATCTTGCTCTAGAAGAATTGGGGGGTTAAAGTAAGCAAATGCGATTTTGATGAACAGTAAATTGCATATTTAGGCCATATCATCATTGATAAAAGGGTTGTCTACTAATGCTACAAAAATTGTTGCAATTTAGAACTGGTCTACTCCTAAAATGTCAAGGCGGTGAGAGGATTCCTTGGTCTCACAAAATTATTATTGGAAGTTCATAAAACATTATGGCATTATCGGTAGGCTTATCCGTCTATGACTGATTTATTGAAGAAAAGTGCTATGTTTATCAGGAATTCTGCGATAGACAGTACATTCAAAACTCTCAAGCATGCTCTAGTCAATGCTCCAGTATTGGCACTGCTTGATTATTCCCAACAGTTTGTTGTGGAGCTGATGCGTGTGATGTTGGTATATGAGCAGTCCTGATGCAGAATGGTCATCCTTTGGCTTTTGTCAGTAAGACCCTTGGATCGAAAACAAAAAAACTGGCAAGGAGTACATGACAATTCTTCTAGCTTGAAAGTGCATTTAGTCCCTTTGGTGTTTTGGAGTGATGAGAATGTGGTCAGTTGGACTAGTGACGATTACGGAGTTTATCTTAGGCATTGGTTCTTCGAAGATTGTTTTGAGGAAATGGTTGATCCCCACCACCACTTCAAAAAGAGAAAATACATGGTTATCCAGATTCGGGAGTTTTGTGTTGGTTTGTTTTGACTCATAGGGCAACCACACTATTAAGAGGTTCGAGGTGCTTGGGATTCTCTTCTAATAGGGAGAGGACGGAGGCAGATCCTCTGACGTACGGCCAGCTGCCATTGCGCCACTGACGCATGGGCCCGGGGCCACATGTCAGTGGGCGTCACGACACGTTAGAGGAGCTGTGTCCGGAGAGGACACATGCATACATGCAAAAATCTGTCGAATCATGTTGACAACATCGCTTTAGTTGCTAAATTCAAAATTTCAAATGATTTATCTCACAAACTGTAAGTCCGATTCACGATCCGTCTTCACCTGGGAGTTAGCCTTGACAAGGTCTTCAAAACAAGATCCCATGTTGTCATGTTTTGATGATTTTTTTTCATCGCCACTAGTTGCCAGATCATGTCAATATAATTGCCATCTTTACAGTAAACAGTTGCCACAAATGATTGTGTATATGCTTTTAGATGTTAAAATGTTACACGAGCTAGACATCGGGTACTCAAGTGTTAACAACAAGTAAGAATCAACATCAACACATGCCAGTACCACAAACCAAGTTTTACTCCCTCTGTTTTTAAATATAAGCATTTTAGAGATTTCAATAGGGACTACATGCAGATGTATATAGACGTATTTTAGAGTGTAGATTCAATCATTTTGCTTCGTGTGTAGTTCATATTGAAATGGAAGGAGTAAAACTTGGTTTGTGGTACTGGTATGAGTTGATGTTGATTCACGTTCGCTAATCTGACAAGTTAATATTATCTGGCTACTAAGTGGCTAATAAGCTAGCAAGTAAGTGCACATAATCTGACAAGTACGGACGAAATAAAAAGTTGTCAAAACATGTAAACATAAGATCTAGTTTTGAAGGTCTTATCGTGCCGAAGCCAATGGTTAAAGTGGATCATCAATCTGATTAACAGTTTGAGAGATAAAACTTTTAAATTTTAATCATTGACAAGAATATTGATAATGTCATCGCATGCATGCTATGTGGATGGAGCTGGAAGAGAATTGAGCCACCGCATGGGAAGTCTCATGTGCGGCGCTGTTACCTAGTTAAGTCCAAGAAAATATCAAAATAACTCGTATGTTTTAAGAAGTCAAACTCTTTTATCTTTGACCAAATTTAAAGGACGGGGTGGACACCAACATTTACAATATCAATCCATATCTTTCACCTGGTTTTCTCCTTTACCCTAGGAAAATTATATGTCACTATTTATTTTCGGGTGGAACGATCGTGTACTTGTTTAATTCTACAACGAAAACACAACAATGTTTTTTTATGATATTTTGCTAAGGATTCTATAAAATTGTTGTACAAGAAAGCAAACCATATAAAAATTATGGTGGTCTTATTTCTTTGATCAAAAGTGTTAGAAGGAGAGAGAGATTGGTGGAATAGTTGATGTATTGCTTGAGCCTCATGGGCATATATATAGGAGTACATGATCTACTTGGAGGACAAGACAAGCCAAAATATTTCCTAGTCTATCCTATGTTCCCAGTACAATCACGATACTCAACATCCCCCCTCAGTCACAACAGTAGCGAATCACACGGTGAGACTGGAGAAGAATCCGAAGGCAAGCCGACGGACACCCCCCACAGTCGTAACGGTCAATGCATCGCGGAAGGCGTGGCTGTAGTGGAAACCGACGAGGTTGCTCAAGTAAGGCGGTAGCCCTTTGTGCCGTTTGTCGAGGTAGCCGAGAGCGTAGGATGGTGTAGCCGTGGTCGAGGTAGCCGTGTGAAGAACATCGTGGTCGATGTCAAGTCGGGGTGGCCGGTGTCGAGGAAGTCGTTGTGGAGCCGCGGGCGCAAGGAGGCGCAGAGTTAGTCATGGCCACAATGGTGTCGAAGTAGTGATGCGCCGGGAAAAAGACGTTGTTGATGACGCGTTCCGGCGGGTTTGCCAAGCCCGGGGACACATCATTGACGAAGACACACATCGGTGTTGCCAGCACCGGGCATGTATGGACAGACGAAGACGAAGTTGACGAAGCTCCGCACCAGGCTTGCCAGGCCCAGGGACACGTCGTGGACAAAGGCACACATCAGGGATGCCAGCACCGGGCATGCGTAGATGAGGCACCTACACAAGCTGTGTGCCATGTCGAGGAGTCATAGGGGCCAGTAGAGAAGGAGACTCGACAATGGTTGTGGTGCAAATCGGCGGGGGGCTGGTGTCACCAATGGTGGTTGGAGTAGACGAAGTGGTCGGGTAGATGACGGCGACGCTGGCGATGGACTGGTGCTGGACAAAGATGAAGGGGGTGGATGGGCAACGACGACTACAGGGGTAGCCGCAGCCGAAGAAGAGTGGCGGTGGTGGCCTGACGGCGGTGGCGATGACTTGGTTAGGAGCGCGGCGGCGGTGCTCAAAGTAGGTGAGGAACCCGACAGCGTGACGAAGACCGGCGCGGATGATGGCGTTCCCACGCCGAGGGAGGCGATGCGATGCATACCAGGGGAAGTCGATGCGCGGTGACGGCGGAGTGGACCACGGGCCGCGCCGCTACGGCCTGAAGGGGCGACGCAGCGGCAGCGGTAGGTCAGGCCGACGTCGGGAAGACCTTTGGGTGGCGTGGACCGCGTGTTGCGTCGCTATGGCCCGAAGGGGCGGCGCAACGGTGGTGCGCAGGTCGGTGATGTCGCGGGGATGGCCTCAGGCGGCAGCAGTGACCGCATTCCGCGTCGCTACAACCCGAAGAGCCGGTGTAGTGGCGGCTCGCGGATCGGGGCAGCCGCGGAGAGAACCATGGGAAAGGGGTGATGGCCGACTGGATATGGCGTGGACCGTGTGCCGCGACGCGTCAGCCCTATGGGGCAATGCAAAGGTGGTGGCAGCTACGAGGAGTAGCCGGCGGAAGGATCTCGGGCGTCGTGGACCGCGGGCAGCGACACGACAACCCAAAGGGGCGTCGACGGGAGCAGCGCGTGGGTCAGGGCAGCTGGTGGGAAGACCTCGGGGCGGCGACGCAGCGGTCCGAAGGGATGACATGACGACAACCCGTGGCTCGATCGTCGGAGGGTGCGCTATACTCGGGACAATATTCACGGGTCTTGCGGAGGCGCGCGCAACTGATGGGACAGGTCGGCCACATGGCAAAGTCACAACAACATCAATCTCAGAACATAATGTATACTAGGGATCAGGCCCTAGCAAAACTAACTCATTACATGATGAATCTCATCCAACTCCCTCACCAACCAGTGATCCTACGGAGGAATTACTCACTCCCGGTGGGGAGCATCACGGAATTGGCGATGGAGAATGGTTGGTGATGACAAAGATCAAAGATTCCCCTCTCCGGAGCCCCAGACGGACTCCAGATCTGGCCTCCCGATGAAGAACAGGAGGCACTGGCGGCTCCGTCTCGTGAAATGTGATAATTCTTCCTCCCCTCTTTTTTTCTCTGAAAATAGGATTTTTTAGAGTCGGAGATAGGGTCAGTGGGGCCACCATGTGGGCACAACCCACCTGGGCGTGCCCTGGTGGGTTGTGCTCACCTAGCCTCCCCCCTCCGGTGGTTCTTGGCTCCAGTATTTTTATTTTATTCCATAAACAATCTCCAAAAAGTTCCGTTCCATTCTGAGAACTTTTATTCTGCACAAAAACAACACCATGGTAGTTCTGCTGAAAACAATGTCAGTCCGGGTTAGTTTCATTCAAATCAAGCAAATTAGAGCCCAAAACAAGAGTAAAAGCGTTAGGAAAACTAGATACAATGGAGACGTATCAG